>NW_027615247.1:0-56101 GCF_965212315.1 Lampetra planeri | reverse complement strand
GTTTTACAAAGTAAAAAGTGAGAATGAAGACTATCTAGTAAAACCAAGAAAACTCACACCTTGTGTCTTCATTGGACATCTAATTTGTCAGCTGGCTGTCTAGCCCCGCTAAGTATACGCGCTGCAAGGGCAGTACACTTCTTTTTTCATGACTTTTAACAATCAGACAAATAAGAAACACTGCAAACCAGTAATACTGCAAGAACAGAGGATGAAAATAGATGGAAATGTCTTACACTGTATGTCAAACAAGTGGAGTGCAATCTAGTCTAAAGAAAAATAGACATTTAAGGGGAAATTGACTTCATCCATAGATAAGTAAAATCTAGAGGATTATCTCTGCACAAGTGAACTGCACAGAGCATTTCCTGGAGGTGTCCAACATGTTCATCACAACACCACCATTGATGGGCCTCAGAAAGAAACAGCCTTATTTAGTCGCTTCAGCATCATGGACATTCACAAAGACCAACTTCCAGTTCAGGTAGAAGAGACAAAAGATTTACTGATAGAGGAGAGACAAGTTTCATTGAAAAAGAATCCCTCGAAATGCAGCACCAACAGCTTTGCTCAAATAAGAAAATACTACAGTGTTCTGAGCTCCATGAGGTTCTGTCAACAAAAAAGTAATCATGCTTGGAAGGGACAAAAAACAAAACAAAAACAACCAAACAACCCACTTTTCAACTATGTGTTAAAACGAGCCAGAACACGCCATATGGTTATCCAAAAACAATTAATTACCATTGAGAAATTCTAAAAGGACACAAAAGTTTCGGGAAGATCAACATCAGCACCAAGGACAGAGACCTGAGTAAAGAGAATTTAAGTGAACTGTGCTGCAGGAAAACTAACACAGTCTGGAAATATGTTTGTATGTTGAACTCCAGACAACAATTTGCAGGTTAAACTTAATCATGTCATGTTAATGGATCATGAATGAACATTCACTTCAAGGCTGCTTTGATTAAACATGATCGTACATGATTCTACTTGAAAAAAGGATGAAAATACAGTTGTATTTTTTAAATATGAAGCACAAGATAAAATAAAATGATAGCTAAAAACAGTATGTATTATATTATGATGTGATTCCACGTCATAGACAGAGAAAACAAGCACCAAAAGACAGTCAATAGCCTCATAAGTCCAAACAGGCAAAAGCTGCAACTGCACAGAAAACAAACTCAGTACACCGGTATAGGAAAATGCACTGAGTGTTTGAAACACAAACAAGTAGGATAACTGCACAACTGCACACAAAGTGCAATGAATTAATCAATAACTGAAGGGGAAAGAAAGAAAGAAAGAAAGAAAATAAATGCAAAAATAAGTAAATACAAGCTGTCAGTGAGTGCATCAGATGGACAAAGATGTTGCAGAAAATGGGGCAGAGTAAAGAGTAAATATATGGCGTTGATATACAACAGTCAAGACTGACCTGTGTCAGCAAACCAGCGTGTGGAAAATTTTTCGAAAACACTGTCAAAGTTGATTTGATGATTCAGTGACAATGGACAGGGGAACCTCACTCCTCTTGGTGTCAGTCAACAGCCCGGTTTATATATGCAGCAGAACTTCTGCACTGAAATTCACTCAGCAAACTAAGAAAGACAGTTGCCTCAGATTAAAACCAGCAAGTTTCTATGACAAGGATGACCTGAGGACCTTCACAGAAATTATTCAGGAAGAAGTCTAATTATTCTGCACAGGAAGCAAAAAGAGGAAGGCTGTGATATATTGATGATAATGTGTGAAAGTAGAGTGTCTACACAATGTGTGAATCAGTGGTGAAACGTTGAGCTCTAATGTTGGTCCGTCGGACTGAAATTTTGCAAAAACAAACCCATTAGTTAGTGACGTATGCCTACCTCAGGTAGAGTATCACTGTCTCCAAACACATCAGCAAAGTCAGATGGACTTTTCCTCAGAGTCTGGTCAGCAGGCAGCGTGTTGTCATTGTAAGAAGAAACGAACTTAAAGTCACTGGTTCGAGAACCTGTCGTCAAGTAGGTGTCATAGTTGTACGCGCTGCGTAAAGTTCCTGTGCCGTCAACATCTGCGTAATTAGGAGGCAGATAAGCGCTGGGGATGGCAACTGCTCCATCAAACAACAGTCTGGGCTTTCTCCTGCGACAAAACCTTACACCCAGGACGATGATGATGAAGGTGAGAAAAAAGGTGGACACAGACACCAGCGCGATGATCAGATACGACGTCAGCTTGGAATTCTTCTCCTCAGAAGAAATGTCCTTCAGTTCCGTCACCTCAGCCAAGTTATCAGAAATAAGTAGATTCATGGAGCAGGTGGCAGACAGAGAGGGCTGTCCGTTATCTTTTACCGACACGATCAGGTTCTGTTTCATGCTGTCAGACTCGGAAATGTCCCGCTGTGTTCGGATCTCTCCGCTGTGGAGACCGATAGTGAAAAGTCCCGGATCGGTGGATCTGACGATGTGATAGGACAGCCAGGCGTTCTGTCCGGAGTCCGCGTCCACCGCGATGACTTTGGACACCAGAGAGCCTCCGTGTGCGGCTTTGGGGACTAGCTCGGTCATGAAGGAGTTGCCCTCCGGGGTGGGGTACAGGATCTGAGGACAGTTGTCATTCACATCCGATATGAACACACTGACGGTCACGTTGCTGCTCAGAGGAGGAGAACCGTTGTCTCTGGCCATCACGTGGACCTTGAAGCTCCTCAGCTGTTCATAGTCAAAGGACCTCACAGCGTGGATCACCCCCGTGTCTCCGTTAACAGACAGATATGAGGACACCGGGGCACCGTTCACCTCACCGGCTAACAGAGAATAAATCACTGTACCGTTCTGTCTCCAGTCGGGGTCTCGAGCGGTGACGGAACATAAAGTGGATCCAGGTTTGTTATTTTCACTGACGTATGCGCTGTAGGACTGTTCCTCAAACACAGGTGGGTTGTCGTTGATGTCTGCTACAGATAAGTGAACAGTCTTAGAGGAGGACAGAGGAGGAGAGCCCTCGTCAGTGGCACTGATTGTAATGTTGTAGTCAGACACCAGTTCACGGTCCAGTTGTCCAGTAGTCACCAGAGAGTAATAGTTTTTAATAGAAGGAACTAACTTGAAAAGGACGTTTTGCTGAATGGAGCAGCGAACCTGTTTGTTCTGCTCAGAGTCTCTGTCCTGAACGTAGACGATGCCCACCTCCGTACTAGGTGACACGTTCTCTGGGATCGGATTGGTCAGAGATTTTAAATTAATAATTGGGGCGTTATCATTTACATCAGTGACAGAAATCATTACCTTTGCATATGAAGATAATCCCATTCCATCCTTTGCATTAACACGTATTTCATATGATGCAGTTGTTTCATAATCAATTATACCAATTACTTTGATCTCCCCCAATTTACGGTCAATCCCAAATGTTTTCTTTACATCCTCAGTGACGTGTCCAAAATCATAAGTCACGTGTCCATTTATCCCCTCGTCTGCGTCGGTCGCACTCACAGTGACCACCACGGTGTCTAGAGGAGAGTTTTCAGGCAGACTGGCTTTATAAACGTCCTGGCTGAACACTGGGGCGTTATCATTAGCGTCCAGTACAGTGACGTGTATTACTACTGTACCTGATCTCTGAGGAGAGCCGCCATCGAAGGCTGTGAGCAGCAAATTCAGCTCATGCTGCGTCTCACGATCGAGTTCTTTATCAAGAACAAGCTCTATTGTGTTTCCACTGACGGCTAAAATGAAATTGTCATTCTTCATCAGGCTGTACTGCTGAACCGAATTCTGCCCCACATCCGCATCATGCGCCTCCTCGATCACAAAACGAGCTCCTCTGACTGCAGATTCTCCAATTTTGATATTAATCGATGTCTCCTTAAATTGTGGAGGATTATCATTAATATCTTGAACAAGAAGACTAATGCGATGGAGCTCCAGAGGATTCTCCAGTACCAGCTCCTGTTTCAGGATACACGAAGCCTTGTCGCCACAAAGCCCCTCTCGGTCAATCCTGTCGACCACGAACAGCTCTCCGTTTTTCAGGTTTATATCACTGTAACGTTTATCAGTCCATTCGTGGTCAATTCGGGCTTTTCTGGTGGACAGCGCGCCCGTCTCCAGCCCCAAATCCTTGGCTATATTCCCAATAACTGATCCTCGTTTCATCTCCTCTGGAAAAGAAAAGCTCAGGTCTCCATATGCGGATTGAATCCAGACGAGGAGGAAACAAACGCTGCGTGCCTGCAACACTGTCCCTGTAAGGTAAATCATCATCGAAGAACCGGAGCGACAAAGAGTCTTATCAAAATGAAAGTAACAGCAACAGCAGCACCAATTCGGTGTGATGTTCCCGAAAACACGACAGCTCAATGGGCGTAGAGGAACAACATTTGACAAAGCACTGGGTTTAAGATATCGTAAGGCTGGTGAATAGCGACACCGTGAGTTAAGTTAAACAAGCGCACTCACTGACTACCTCACAACACACGCGCGCGCGCGCGCACACACGCACACACTATATATATCCACTGTATTTCATAAATATAAATGTACAGTTTTGCTATTTAAAGTTAAATATGTGTCATGAAAATGAAATATGAAAATGAAATATGTCACCATGTCATTCCCTCCTCCAGATGTGTCTGTATGTATCTCTATTAAAGATACATACATTGTTTAATGGCTTTTACAAAAACAGTATTTGGTTTGATTGTTTGTTACTTGCAATATCTCAAAGTTACATTGGCATACAAAGTCTAATGGACAGTGTGTCAAGTTATAATAACCATGGGACAAGTCAGAGTTTTTCATCTGCATTTAATCTGAACATGGACTGACTTCAGCGTGTGAATCAAACACTCATTTGTATTGATGCTGGAAAGAGTATCAAATATCAACAGATTCCATGAAGTGTTATTTAATGCAGAAATAACTATTCCTATTGTCTAATTGGACAAAACTGCAACAAATGACATAAATATGAAAATGGGAACATGAATTGAATAAACATAATGGATGCACAACTCTATACTCAGTATGTCCAGTAAACCTAATCTACAATTTAATTTCAATTGAAGGTGAATTATGTGAATTTGGTCTTGATAAATTGTCGATAAATGTAGTTCCCAAAAAACATGGACATTAACATTTCTTTCTACACAGGATGGAAAAAAAGCACAAACACACTATCTATCAAGGACTGCATCTGTGCTTGAATCCAACCTAAAAAGGTCTCAGCAACACATAAGACATGCCCATGAAGTTCAAAATGTATATGGTAAGTTTAGAGGTGGTGATGTGTTTTGATCAGAGAAGAATCCCTACAGCCCTACAGAATTATTAAGGCCTAGCAATTTTACATTGTGACATAAATGAACATTTAAAGCCATTTTTCCTGTCTATTCACACATGTCACATGAAACTGAGCTGTGGATGTCAGCAGGCAAAGTTTAAGTACCTTAAGGATCATGTAATTACGCAAAAGATTTCTTTTGTTGAGTAAAATATATTTCTAGCAGTGCACACACAGCTGAAAATTGATCTTTACTTTGTTTTTTCTGTGGTATATTTTTTTAATGGATGCTACAGGCATTTCATGTGTTCGAATGTCAAAAAGTCAGAAGCATTATTGTTAAAAAATCAGCCTTAACAACCAAAACGCAAAATGTCTGCCGTTAGCTTGTTTTAGACACCCTGCACAACTTCTTCTTTCTTCTTCTTCTTTCGGCTTTGTCCCTCTTCAGGGGTTGCCACAGCGAATCATTGATTTCCATCTTTCCCTGTTCTCTGTATCCTCTATTCTGACTCCAACTACCTCCATGTCCTCCCTCACTGCATCTATGAACCTCCTCTTTGGTCTTCCTCTCTGTCTCCTACCTGGCAACTCCATCTCTAACATTCTCCTACCAATGTATCCACTGTCCCTCCTCTGCACATGTCCAAACCATCTCAATCTAGCCTCTCTAGTTTTTTCCTCCTAAACTTCCTGTCTGTGTTGTCCCTCTGATGACCTCATTCCTAATCCTGTCCATCCTGGTCACTCCTAAAGAGAATCTCAGCATCTTTAACTCTGCCACCTCCAGTTCTGCTTCCTGTCGTCTGCCTATCGCTAGTGTCTCTAAACCATACATCATAGCTGGTCTAACCACAGTCCTGTAAACCTTTCCCTTCACCTTAGCTGAAACTCTTCTATCACAAATCACTCCTGACACTTTTCTCCAGCTGTTCCCACCCTGCCTGCACCCTATTCTTCACTTCTCTTCCACAGTCTCCACTACTCTGCACTGTTGATCATAAGTACTTAAACTCCTGCACCTTCACCACCTCTGCTCCCTGTAACCTCACTTTTCCACTGGTCTCCCCTTTCATTTATGCACATATACTCTGTCTTGCTACGACTGACCTTCATTCCTCTTCTCTCTAGAGCAAACCTCCACCTTTCTAGGTTCTCTTCCAACTGCTGCCTACTCTCACTACAGATCACAATGTCATCTGCAAACATCATAGTCCAGGGAGACTCCTGTCTGACCTCATCTGTCAACCTATCCATAACCAAAGCAAACAAGAATGGGCTCAGGGCCGATCCTTGATGCAGTCCTACCTCTACCTTGAAGTCTTCTGTCCTTCCAACAGCACACCTCACCACTGTTCTACTACCTTCATACATGTCCTGCACCAAGCCAACATACTTCTCTGACACTCCTGACTTCCTCATACAAAACCACAATTCCTCTCTTGGCACCCTGTCATATGCCTTCTCTAAATCTACAAAAACACAATGCAGCTCCTCCCTACCTTCTCTGTACTTCTCCATCAGCATCCTCAGTGCAAATATTGCATCTGTGGTGCTCTTTCTAGGCATGAAACCATACTGCTGTTCACAAATCTCCACTTCCTGTCTCAACCTGGCTTCAACTACTCTTTCCCAAACCTTCATGGTATGGCTCATCAACTTTTTCCCTCTGTAGTTGCTACAACTCTGTACATAACCCTTCTTATAAATTGGTACCAGAACACTCTTCCTCCACTCATCAGGCATCTTGTTACTGTCTAATATTTTGTTAAACAACCTAGTCAGAAAATCTACCGACACTTCCCCTAAGCACTTCCATACCTCCACTGGTATGTCATCTGGACCAACTGCCTTGCCACTTCTTCATCCTTTTTAAAGCTTTCCTGACTTCATCCTTTCTAATCTGATCAACCTCCTTCCTAATCATTTCTGGCTCCTCATTCCTACGTTCTCTATCGTTTTCTTCATTTAACAATTCCTCAAAGTATTCTTTCCATCTCTTCAACACACTTTCCTCACTGGTGATGACACTTCCCTCTCTGTCCTTAATCAACCTAACCTGCTGTACATCCTTCCCAGCCTGATTTCTCTGCCTCGCCAACCTGTACAACTCCTTTTCCCCTTCCTTTGTATCTAACCTCTCATACAACTCCTCATATGCCTTATGTTTGGCCTTGGCCACTTCCCTCTTCACTTCCTTTGCCCTCTCTTTGTACTCTAGCCTGTTATCTTCTGTTCTCTCACTGTCCAATCTCTTCTTCGCTAATTTCTTTCTCTGTACACTCTCCTGAACCTCAACATTCCACCACCAGGTTTCCTTGTCCTCCTTTCTCTGTCCTGAGGCCACACCTAGCACCTTCCTACCTGACTCCCTAATCACTGTTGCCGTAGCCTCCCAATCATCTGGGAATTCCTCAACACGGCCCAGCACTGCCCTAACCTCCTTCCTGAATTCTTCACAACATTCCTCTTTCTTCAATTTCCACCATTTGATTTTCTTCTCTGTCTTCACCCTCTTCCTTTTCCTCACCTCCATCACCATCTTACACACTACCATCCTATGTTGTTTGGCTACACTCTCTCCTGGCACCACCTTACAGTCGCTAACCTCCCTCAGAAGACCTCTTCTACATAGAATATAATCCATCTGTGTAGACCTGCCTCCACTCTTGTAAGTTATCAAGTGTTCTTCTCTCTTTTGGAAATAGGTGTTTACCACTGCCATTTCCATTCTCTTGGCAAAGTCTACCACTGCCTGTCCTTCCAAGTTCCTATCCCTAAGGCCAAACCTGCCCATCACTTCCTCATCACCTCTGTTCCCTTCCCCTACATGGCCATTAAAGTCTGCTCCAATCACTACTCTCTCTGCTCTGGGAATGCTCTCTATCACTCTATCTAGCTCATTCCAGAACTTTTCCTTTTCTTCTAACTCACAGCCCACCTGTGGAGCATAACCACTAACTACATTCACCATTACTCCTTCTATCTCTACCTTCACACACATCAACCTGTCTGACTCTCGTTTCACCTCCACCACCTGCCCAGCATACTCTTCCTTAATAATCACCCCTACTCCGTTCCTCTTCCCATCTAGACCATAGTAGAACAACTTGTAGCCTCCTCCAATGTTTCTTGCCTTGCTGCCCTTCCACCTAGTCTCCTGCACACACAAAATATCTACTCTTCTCCTCTCCATCATGTCAGCTAATTCTCTACCTTTCCCTGTCATTGAACCTACATTCAATACATACAGACACCCTGCACAACAAAGACTATTTATACATGAAAACCACATCTGTGTATCCAATTATATACCAGTTATATACCGTAATCACAGAAAAGTGGAAAAGTCTAATAATAGTACCAAAATATTCAGAGGATCGAGAAAAGAACTTAAAGTCACTGGTTCGAGAACCTGTCGTCAAGTAGGTGTCATAGTTGTACACGCTGCGTAAAGTTCCTATGCCGTCAACATCTGAGTAATTAGGTGGCAGATAAGTGGTGGGGATGGCAACTGCTCCATCAAACAACAGTCTGGGCTTTCTCCTGCGACAAAACCTCACATACAAATTTACTTAATTCATGAATATTAAAATCTAGAGGATCATCACTGCACATGTTGCAGAACATTTGATGCATTTCCTTGAAGTGTCCCAACATGTTCATCACTATAGCACCAGCGATGGTCCTCAGAAGGAAACAGCCTTATTGAGTCACTTCAGCATCATGGACAGTCACAGAGACCAACTTCCAGTTCAGGTAGAAGAGAGAAAAGCTTTGCTGATAGAGGAGAGACAAGGTTCATTGAAAAAGAATCCCTCTAAATGCAACACCAATAGCTTTGCTCAAATAAGAAAATACGACAGTGTTCTGACTGTCATGAGGTACTGTCAACAAAATAAGAAATCACTTTGTAACTACGATATAACATGCCATATGGTTATAAAAACAATTAATTACCATCAAGAAAGCCTACAAAGTCGAAAGGACACAAAAATGAATTAATCAATAACTGAAATATAAAAAAAGAAAAGAAAGAGTGAAAATAAATGCAAAGAATAAGTACAACAACAAATGCAGGGTGTCAGTGAGTGCATCAGAAAGACAACGATGTTGCAGAAACTGGGGCAGAGTAAAGAATAAATATTTGGCGTTGATACATAACAGTGAAGTTTAAACTGTGTCAGCACACCAAGCTAGTAATAGAGTTCCCAGACACTGTCAAAGTTGATTTGATGATTCAGTAACAATGGACAGGGCAACCTCACACCCCTGGGTGTCAGTCCACAGCCCGGTTTATATATGCAGCAGAACTTGTACACGGACATTCACTCAGCAAACTAAGAAAGCCAGTTTCCTCAAATTAAAATTATTAAAACAATTAGAAACCTCACAGAAATTATTCAGGAAACAATCTCATTATTCTACAGAGGAAACAAAGATGAAGGCTGTGAAATATTTATGATAATGTGTGAAAGTAGAGTGTCTACACAATGTGTGAATCAGTGAATTTGAGCACGGTTTGGTCTCAGTGTAAATTTCTGCCAAAACAAACCCAATAAAAGTATTAACTCAACCGCGAGAAAAGTATAAACAAATAGGTTTGTCACTGAAGTCGAACAGTTAGTCAGTGACGTATGCCTACCTCAGGTAGAGCATCACTGTCTCCAAACACATCAGCAAAGTCAGATGGACTTGTCCTCAGAGTCTGGTCAGCAGGCAGCGTGTTGTCATTGTAAGAAGAGACGAACTTAAAGTCACTGGTTCGAGAACCTGTCGTCAAGTAGGTGTCATAGTTGTACGCGCTGCGTAAAGTTCCTGTGCCGTCAACATCTGCGTAATTAGGAGGCAGATAAGCGCTGGGGATGGCAACTGCTCCATCAAACAACAGTCTGGGCTTTCTCCTGCGACAAAACCTTACACCCAGGACGATGATGATGAAGGTGAGAAAAAAGGTGGACACAGACACCAGCGCGATGATCAGATATGACGTCAGCTTGGAATTCTTCTCCTCAGAAGAAATGTCCTTCAGTTCCGTCACCTCAGCCAAGTTATCAGAAATAAGTAGATTCATGGAGCAGGTGGCAGACAGAGAGGGCTGTCCGTTATCTTTCACCGACACGATCAGGTTCTGTTTCATGCTGTCAGACTCGGAAATGTCCCGCTGTGTTCGGATCTCTCCGCTGTGGAGACCGATAGTGAAAAGTCCCGGATCGGTGGATCTGACGATGTGATAGGACAGCCAGGCGTTCTGTCCGGAGTCCGCGTCCACCGCGATGACTTTGGACACCAGAGAGCCTCCGTGTGCGGCTTTGGGGACCAGCTCGGTCATGAAGGAGTTGCCCTCCGGGGTGGGGTACAGGATCTGAGGACAGTTGTCATTCACATCCGATATGAACACACTGACGGTCACGTTGCTGCTCAGAGGAGGAGAACCGTTGTCTCTGGCCATCACGTGGACCTTGAAGCTCCTCAGCTGTTCATAGTCAAAGGACCTCACAGCGTGGATCACCCCCGTGTCTCCGTTAACAGACAGATAGGAGGACACCGGGGCACCGTTCACCTCACCGGCTAACAGAGAATAAATCACTGTACCGTTCTGTCTCCAGTCGGGGTCTCGAGCGGTAACGGAACATAAAGTGGATCCAGGTTTGTTATTTTCACTGACGTATGCGCTGTAGGACTGTTCCTCAAACACAGGTGGGTTGTCGTTGATGTCTGCCACAGATAAGTGAACAGTCTTAGAGGAGGACAGAGGAGGAGAGCCCTCGTCAGTGGCACTGATTGTAATGTTGTAGTCAGACACCTGTTCACGGTCCAGTTGTCCAGTAGTCACCAGAGAATAATAGTTTTTGATAGAAGGAACTAACTTGAAAGGGGCGTTTTGCTGAATAGAACATCGGACCTGTTTGTTCTTCTCAGAGTCTCTGTCCTGAACGTTGATGATGCCCACCTCTGTACCAGGTGACACGTTCTCTGGGATCGGATTGGTCAGAGATTTGACAAATACTACAGGTGCATTGTCATTCACATCCGTGATATCAATAATTACTTTTGCCTCTGACGACAGTCCATAACCGTCCTTGGCCTCAACAAACACTTCATATTTGGACCCATCCTCATAATCTATTTGACCTATCACAGTAATTTCACCAGTTTTCTGATCTAGTGAAAAAAGATGTCGTGATTTATCAGACAACCGACTGAATTCATAAGTAACCTCTCCATTCACACCTTCATCTGCGTCTGTTGCACTCACAGTGATAACTGGGGTTTTCAAAGGAGAGTTTTCCTTCAGTGTGGATGAATATACGGCCTGAGTAAATACGGGGGCGTTGTCATTAGCATCAAGTACAATAAGATGGATGACTACAGTCCCAGACCTCTGAGGAGCTCCACCATCCACAGCCGTCAGTACTAATTTCATTTCCTGTTGTTCCTCTCTATCCAGCTCCTTGTCTAAAACCAGTTCACCATACTTACTACCTGAACCTGTCGTCTGAATGTTGAACACGAAATTCGGGTTTTGCTGCAATATGTAGCGTTGGACAGAATTCGTCCCTATATCAGCATCGTGCGCCGCATTAATACGATATCTGGCTCCTTTGACAGCAGACTCACGGATCTCCAGCTTCACTGTGTCTTTAGGGAAAACTGGTGCATTGTCATTTACGTCCTGAACTTGCAGGGACAACCGGTGTAACTCCAGCGGATTCTCCAGTAATACGTCGAATTTCAGAACACAGGAAGGTTTTTCTCCACAGTGTTCCTCTCGATCTATTCGGTCAGCAACGATTAAATCTCCACTCTGAAGGTTCATCCCACAATACTGCTTGTCGCTTCCTTCCATTTCTACCCGAGGTTTACGAGAAGAAAGCCTCCCCACCTCCAATCCGAGGTCTTTGGCAATATTTCCAATAATAGATCCGCGTTTCAGCTCCTCCTGGACTGAATAGCTCAGGTCTCCGTGAGTCGAGTGGGCCACAACAAAGAAAAACAGGAAGCCATAGGTCTGAATGAAACCCCGCAGATACATCCTTTGGCAGTCGTACTCAAACTAAAACAGTGTGATTTAAATCGCTGTATACGCTGTATTTCCACAATTTCTCATTCGTCGGCTGAGTTCGACACTGAAGAATAAAGGGTTGGTCGATTATATTAGTGGGTGGTGTGCAAAGCAAACGGAGTGTGTCTCCTCTGTGGTCTATAGTGACATCTTGAGTACAAATGAAAAATAACGGGTGTCAGCAGATACCTCAAAACAAACTAGTCATCATACCTCAAAACTAGATAAACCAATTTTAAGATGTTATTTTAAATGTTAGGAAAATATATGTTCTTATAATTTGCCAGATTAAAATAAATAAACTGTATGTTAAGTGTCAAATAGATTCAAGAACAAAACTGTCTTCATTCTTCTGTCACACATGTTCATCACTACAGCACCAGCGATGGTCCTCAGAAAGAAACAGCCTTAGTTAGTCGCTTCAGCATCATGGACATTCACAGAGACCAACTTCCAGTTCAGGTAGAAGAGAGAAAAACTTTGTTGATAGAGAGACAAGGTTAATTGAAAAAGAATCCCCTCCAAAATGCAACACCAACAACTCTGCTCAGACTAGAAAATACAACTGTGTTCTGAGGTCCATGAGCTACTGTCAACAAAAAATAATCATGTTTGGAAGGTACAAAAACAAAACAAAACAAACCAACAACCCACTTTTCAACTATGTGTTAAAAAACAGCCAGAACACGCCATATGGTTATCCAAAAACAATTAATTGCCATCGAGAAAGTCTAAAAGGACACAAAAGCTTCGGGAAAACCAATTTCAGCACCAAGGACAGAGAGACCTAATCAATAAGAATTTAAGTTAACTGTGTTGCCGGAGAACTAACACAGTCTCCAAATATGTTTGTATGTTGAACTCCAGCAAACAATTTGCAGGTTAAACTTCATTCTGTTTTATTAAAAGATCATGAATGAACACTCACTTCAAGGCTACTTTGGTTAAACATGATCAAACATTACACTACATGGAAAAAAGGATGAAAATACAATTGTATTTTTATAAATATGAAGCAAAAAAAATTATGAAATGATGTTTGAAAACAGTGAGTATTATATTATTGTGTGATTCCATGTCATAAACAGAGAAAACAAGCACCAAAAGACAGAAGCCTAATCGGCCTAAACAGGTCTCAAGCTGCAACTCCAAAGAAAACAACCACAATACACCGGTACAGGAAAATGCACTGAGTGTTTGAAACACAAACAAGTAAGATAACTGCACAACTGCACACAAAGTGCAATGAATTAATCAATAACTGAAAAGGTAAGAAAGAAAGAAAGAAAGAAAGCGAGAAAGAAAGAAAGAGAGAAAGAAAGAAAGAAAGAGAGAGAAAGAAAGAAAGAAAAACAAATGAATGACAATAAATGCAAGAACAAGTACAACAACAAATGCAGGGTGTCAGTGAGTGCATCAGAAAGACAACCATTTTGCAGAAACTGGGGCAGAGGAAAGAGTAAATATTTGCGTTGATATACAACAGTTTAGTATAAACTGTGTCAGCAAATGAACATGTGGAAGAATATTTCAAAAACACTGTCAAAGTTGATTTGAAGATTCAGTAACAATGGACAGGGGAACCTTACACCCCTGGGTGTCAGTCTACAGCCCAGTTTATATATGCAGCAGTACTTCTACACTGACATTCACTCAGCAAACTAAGAAAGCCAGTTGCCTCACATTAAAACCAGCAAGTTTCTATGACAGGGATGACTGGGAACCTTCACAGAACTTATTCAGGAATAATATTTATATTCAGAAAACATTCATGTTTGGATCGTAGGACTCAGGATAAAGTTTTACCAAAACAAACCAATTAAAAGTATCAATTCAATGGCCAGAGGAAAGCAGAAAATAATAGGTTGGTCATTGAAATTTACAATCAGAAGTCAGTGACGTATGCCTACCTCAGGAAGAGTATCACTGTCTCCAAAAACATCAGCAAAGTCAGATGGACTTTTCCTCGGAGTCTGGTCAGCAGGCAGCGTGTTGTCATTGTAAGAAGAGACGAACTTAAAGTCACTGGTTCGAGAACCTGTCGTCAAGTAGGTGTCATAGTTGTACGCGCTGCGTAAAGTTGCTGTGCCGTCAACATCTGCGTAATTAGGAGGCAGATAAGCGCTGGGGATGGCAACTGCTCCATCAAACAACAGTCTGGGCTTTCTCCTGCGACAAAACCTCACACCCAGGACGATGATGATGAAGGTGAGAAAAAAGGTGGACACAGACACCAGCGCGATGATCAGATACGACGTCAGCTTGGAATTCTTCTCCTCAGAAGAAATGTCCTTCAGTTCCGTCACCTCAGCCAAGTTATCAGAAATAAGTAGATTCATGGAGCAGGTGGCAGACAGAGAGGGCTGTCCGTTATCTTTCACCGACACGATCAGGTTCTGTTTCATGCTGTCAGACTCGGAAATGTCCCGCTGTGTTCGGATCTCTCCGCTGTGGAGACCGATAGTGAAAAGTCCCGGATCGGTGGATCTGACGATGTGATAGGACAGCCAGGCGTTCTGTCCGGAGTCCGCGTCCACCGCGATGACTTTGGACACCAGAGAGCCTCCGTGTGCGGCTTTGGGGACCAGCTCGGTCATGAAGGAGTTGCCCTCCGGGGTGGGGTACAGGATCTGAGGACAGTTGTCATTCACATCCGATATGAACACACTGACGGTCACGTTGCTGCTCAGAGGAGGAGAACCGTTGTCTCTGGCCATCACGTGGACCTTGAAGCTCCTCAGCTGTTCATAGTCAAAGGACCTCACAGCGTGGATCACCCCCGTGTCTCCGTTAACAGACAGATAGGAGGACACCGGGCACCGTTCACCTCACCGGCTAACAGAGAATAAATCACTGTACCGTTCTGTCTCCAGTCGGGGTCTCGAGCGGTAACGGAACATAAAGTGGATCCAGGTTTGTTATTTTCACTGACGTATGCGCTGTAGGACTGTTCCTCAAACACAGGTGGGTTGTCGTTGATGTCTGCTACAGATAAGTGAACAGTCTTAGAGGAGGACAGAGGAGGAGAGCCCTCGTCAGTGGCACTGATTGTAATGTTGTAGTCAGACACCAGTTCACGGTCCAGTTGTCCAGTAGTCACCAGAGAGTAATAGTTTTTAATAGAGGGAACTAACTTGAAAGGGGCGTTTTGCTGAATGGAGCAGCGGACCTGTTTGTTCTGTTCAGAGTCTCTGTCCTGAACGTTGATGATGCCCACCTCTGTACCAGGTGACACGTTCTCTGGAATCGGATTGGTCAGAGTCTTCAGTTGTATGTTCGGGGCGTTATCATTCGTGTCACTAATTTCAATAATTAGAGTTGAGTATGACACCAACCCAAGACCATCTTTAGCGCTTATCTGCATTTCATACGACGTCACCTTTTCATAATCAACAGCACCACTCACCCTCACCTCTCCGGTTTTGGGATGCAATGAAAACACGTTGTTATCGTCGTCTGAAACGTGATCAAATCCATATGTAATTTCACTATTCAAACCTTCGTCCGCATCACGTGCACTTACAGTAATCACCAACGTACCAATCGGAGAATTCTCAGGCAAACTGGCTTTATACACGTTCTGGCTAAACACTGGTACATTGTCATTAGCGTCCAGTACACTGACGTGTATGACTACTGTACCCGATCTGCGAGGGGAGCCGCCGTCAAATGCAGTAAGCAAGAGCATAATCTCTTTCTTATCTTCTCTGTCTAATTCTTTGTCTAGGACCAATTCACAGTACTTACGGCCCCCAGTTTTAGAGTTTACGTTCAGTCGAAAATGTTCATTTTGCTGAAGTGTGTAACCTTGAACTGCATTTTCACCGATATCTCCATCATGTGCTTCTCCTAGAAGAAACCGTTCACCTTTGTGTGCCGATTCCCGAATTTCAAATTTAAGCGAATCCTCTTTAAACTGTGGCGAATTGTCGTTGATGTCTTCAACGCGGATACTAATACGATGCAGTTCTAATGGGTTTTCGAGTACGAGTTCCTGTTTGAGGGAGCACGATGCCTTTTTCCCACAGAGCCCCTCTCTGTCGATCCTTTCTTGTACAATTAAATCTCCTGTGTTGAGGTTTACACTGCAGTACTGAACATTGTTATCCTCAGAATCAATACGTGCTTTGCGAGCGGACAGTCTGCCCAAATCCAGTCCAAGGTCCTTGGCAATATTTCCGATTACAGATCCGCGTTTCATCTCCTCGGGGATGGAGTAGCTCACGTCTCCATTGATGGGGATGGGAAAAAAGGAACAGTGTGGAGAAGCTGTAGCAGTAAAACGCAAATCCAACCAGCCCCATGGTTATTCCCGAATTAAGGGAAAGGTTTAAATTCATAAAAGAACAATAGGAATAATGAAGAGGTTATTCCATCCGGTATTCAGAACGTGTTACAAAGCAGTCTTGCCCCTGACGAGTCCCACCCAACGCTGCACTACACCCGATCTGCTTTTGTGTTTGCTGACGTATATGGGTGGGAGGTGAAGGGCTTTCCCGTCTATTAGCGCATACTGACACCTAGAGCACATCTGTAAAATGACACTGGTTGATATGACTAAAATGTCAACGTGCCGTTACAATAGTTTAAAAGGGGCCAATCATGTAATTTTTAAACACGTGATGCATCCACAAAAATATACAGATATTTTTCCATTGGATTATAGTCAATTAAGAAACCAAACTTCAAGACAAAAACTAAGTCGTTTCATTTCAAGTAGGATGTGATATGTTACAGCAGGAGATTGTGCTGAAGACATGCAGATGAACCGAAACGTGAGTTCAGGACCACGGACAGAGAAAATTGAAGAGCGTGACTGAACACGTTTTCTATTAAAGAGGGAAACTGAGAAAACAACGAAGAAGTAAATAAAAGTCAAAGGAGATTGAACTGTTGATGAAACACTGTCAGCTAACTGTGCAGAGTAGGTATAGTGAACAATAGTGTGTGTGTCGTGTGTGCGCATGCCTGGGGAGTATCTATGTGATTGTGGTGAGGAGGGAAAAAAGTCAAGCGTCTTCAAATTTACAAAAACAAAGATTATAAAACTTCCAGAAATGAAGGTCAAATCTCGTGGAGAGGATCATATTCACGGACATCTGAGGAGGTCTATCTTAATATAAGAATACATATTGTGATCTTCTTGTTTTGTGATCTTCTGCAATCGATAAAATAAACAACAACAAACAAGAAAACGCAGTGGTCACAACATGACCCACAAATGAATTGTATTACATACCTGTCTATGTCAGGAGAGCAGTTAAAGTTGAGCCAAAATAACTATTTAGCTGAAATGAAGGGAACATCCTTGTCTGTATTTGGCGGAGGATTTCTTTTGGAATATTTCGACAAAATATTTCAATCTGAACACCACGCCTCAGAATCCAGACATTGTTAGTTAACACTGAGGGAGTCTAACAATGGCAGATACTATAAGTAGAGATCAGCACCAAAGTCAGATCGTCACCAAAAGCGAACACATTAGACCGCGAATTTGTCAATGACACGGTAACAATTGAACTAAGGAGAAACATGTTCCTCCCTCAGATGAACTATCACTGTCTCCAAAAACATCAGCAAAGTCAGATGGACTTCAAATCAACCGCCAGAGAAGCCAAAAATAATAGGTTGGTGTTCGAAGTTAAACAAGAAGTCAGTGACGTATGCCTACCTCAGGTAGAGTATCACTGTCTCCAAACACATCAGCAAAGTCAGACGTGCTTTTCCTCAGAGTCTGGTCAGCAGGCAGTGTGTTGTCATTGTATGAAGAGACGAACTTAAAGTCACTGGTTCGAGAACCTGTCGTCAAGTAGGTGTCATAGTTGTACGCGCTGCGTAAAGTTCCTGTGCCGTCGACATCTGCGTAATTAGGAGGCAGATAAGCGCTGGGGATGGCAACTGCTCCATCAAACAACAGTCTGGGCTTTCTCCTGCGACAAAACCTCACACCCAGGACGATGATGATGAAGGTGAGAAAGAAGGTGGACACAGACACCAGCGCGATGATCAGATACGACGTCAACTTGGAATTATTCTCCTCGGAAGAAATGTCCTTCAGTTCCGTCACCTCAGCCAAGTTATCAGAAATAAGTAGATTCATGGAGCAGGTGGCAGACAGAGAGGGCTGTCCATTATCTTTCACCGACACAATCAGGTTCTGTTTCATGCTGTCAGTCTCGGAAATGTCCCGCTGTGTTCGGATCTCTCCGCTGTGGAGACCGATAGTGAAAAGTCCCGGATCGGTGGATCTGACGATGTGATAGGACAGCCAGGCGTTCTGTCCGGAGTCCGCGTCCACCGCGATGACTTTGGACACCAGAGAGCCTCCGTGTGCGGCTTTGGGGACCAGCTCGGTCATGAAGGAGTTGCCCTCCGGGGTGGGGTACAGGATCTGAGGACAGTTGTCATTCACATCCGATATGAACACACTGACGGTCACGTTGCTGCTCAGCGGAGGAGAACCGTTGTCTCTGGCCATCACGTGGACCTTGAAGCTCCTCAGCTGTTCATAGTCAAAGGACCTCACAGAGTGGATCACCCCCGTGTCTCCGTTAACAGACAGATAGGAGGACACCGGGGCACCGTTCACCTCACCGGCTAACAGAGAATAAATCACTGTACCGTTTTGTCTCCAGTCGGGGTCTCGAGCGGTAACGGAACATAAAGTGGATCCAGGTTTGTTATTTTCACTGACGTATGCGCTGTAGGACTGTTCCTCAAACACAGGTGGGTTGTCGTTGATGTCTGCTACAGATAAGGGAACAGTCTTAGAGGAGGACAGAGGAGGAGAGCCCTCGTCAGTGGCACTGATTGTAATGTTGTAGTCAGACACCAGTTCACGGTCCAGTTGTCCAGTAGTCACCAGGGAATAATAGTTTTTGATAGAAGGAACTAACTTAAATGGGGCGTTTTGTTTAATAGAGCAGCGGACCTGTTGACTGTTATCAGAATCTGCATCCTGAACGTTGATGATGCCCACCTCTGTACCAGGTGACACGTTCTCTGGGATCGGATTGGTCAGAGATTTGACAAATACTATAGGTGCATTGTCATTCACATCCGTGATATCAATAATTACTTTTGCCTCTGACGACAGTCCATAACCATCTCTGGCCTCAACAAACACTTCATATTTGGACCCATCCTCATAATCTATTTGACCTATCACAGTAATTTCACCCGTTTTCTGATCTAGAGAAAAACGATGTCGTGATTTATCAGACAATCGACTGAATTCATAAGTAACCTCTCCATTCACACCTTCATCTGCGTCTGTTGCACTTACAGTGATAACTGGGGTTTTCAAAGGAGAGTTTTCCTTCAGTGTGGATGAATATACGGCCTGGGTAAAAACGGGGGCGTTGTCATTAGCATCAAGTACAATAACATGGATGACTACAGTACCAGACCTCTGAGGAGCTCCACCATCCACAGCCGTCAGCACTAATTTCATTTCCTGTCGTTCCTCTCTATCCAGCTCCTTGTCTAAAACCAATTCACCATACTTATTACCTGAACCCGTCGTCTGAATATTGAACACGAAATTCGGGTTTTGCTGCAATATGTAGCGTTGGACAGAATTCGTCCCTATATCAGCATCGTGCGCCGCATTAATACGATATCTGGCTCCTTTGACAGCAGACTCACTGATCTCCAGCTTCACTGTGTCTTTAGGGAAAACTGGTGCATTGTCATTTACGTCCTGAACTTGCAGGGACAACCGGTGTAACTCCAGCGGATTCTCCAGTAATACGTCGAATTTCAGAACACAGGAAGGTTTTTCTCCACAGTGTTCCTCTCGATCTATTCGGTCAGCAACGATTAAATCTCCGCTCTGAAGATTCATCCCGCAATAATGTTTGCTCTTTCCTTGAATATCAACTCGGGCTTTACGAGCAGAAAGCCTCCCCACCTCCAATCCGAGGTCTTTGGCGATATTTCCAATAACAGATCCTCGTTTCAGCTCCTCCTGGACTGAATAGCTCAGGTCTCCGTGAGTCGAGTGGGCCACAACAAAGAAAAACAGAAAGCCATAGGTCTGAATGAATCCCCACAGGTACATCCTTTGGCAGTAGTACTCAAACTAAAACAATGTGATTGAAACCGCTGTACACGCTGTATTTCCACAATTTTCTCAATCGTCGCCTGAGTTCGACACTGAAGAATAAAGGGAAGGTCGATTATATTAGTGGGTGGTGTGCAAAGCAAACGGAGTGTGTCTCCTCTGTTGGTCTATAGTGACATCTTGAGTACAAATGAAAAATAACGGGTGACAGCAGATTACCGCAAAACAAACTAGTCATCACACCTCAAAACGAGATAAACCAATTTTAAGATGTTATTTTAAATGTTAGGAAAATATATGTTATTATATTTTGCCAGATTAAAATAAATAAACTGTATGTTAAGTGTCAAATAGATTCAAGAACAAAACTGTCTTCATTCCTCTGTCACACATGTTCATCACTATAGCACCAGTGATGGTCCTCAGAAAGAAACAGCCTGAGTTTGTCGCTTCAGCATCATGGACATTCACAGAGACCAACTTCCAGTTCAGGTAGAAGAGAGAAAAGCTTTGCTGATAGAGAGACAATGTTCATTGAAAAAGAATCCCTCTAAATGCAACACCAACAGCTCTGCTCAAACTAGAAAATACTGCAGTATTCTGAGCTCCATGAGGTACTGTCAACAAAAAATAATCATGCTTGGAAGGGACAAAAAAAGAAAACAAAAAAAAAAAAAAAAAAAAAAAAAAAAAAACAAACAACTCACTTTTCAACTTAGTGTTAAAACCAGCCAGAACACACCATATGGTTATCCAAAAACAATTAATTGCCATTGAGAAAGTCTAAAAGGACACAAAAGCTTCGGGAAACTAAATACCAGCACCAAGGACAGAGACCTGAGCAATAAGAATTTAAGTGAATTGTGTTGCCGGAGAACTAACAGTCTCCAAATCTGTTTGTATGTTGAACTCTAGCAAACAATTTGCAGGTTAAACTTAGTTCTGTCATATTAATAGATCATGAATGAACACTCACTTCAAGGCTACTTTGGTTAAACATGATCAAACATTACACTACATGAAAAAAGGATGAAAATATAGTTGTATTTTTTTAAATATGAAGCAAAAAAAATCATTAAATGATGGTTGAAAACAGTGAGTATTATATTATTATGTGATTCCATGTCGTAAACAGAGAAAACAAGTACCAAAAGATAGCCAGAAGCCTCATCAGCCTAAACAGGTCTAAAGCCGAAACTCCATAGGAAACAACCACAATACACCGGTACAGGAAAATGCACAGAGTGTTTGAAACACAAACAAGTAAGATAATTGCACAACTGTACACAAAGTGCAATGAATTAATCAATAACTGAAAAAAAGGTAAGAAAGAAAGAATGACAAAAAATGAAAAAAAGGAGAACAAATGCAGTGTAGCGGACACCCTGCTTGGTATCATTCCTCCACATCCCTTTCTTACCACTTGTGAATCAGCCCATCTGAGGTCACACCAGCATGACCCCTGCTGAGTTCTCCTCAACACAGAACCTCCTTATCAAGATGGCACCAAGAGCCATCTTGAATGGGCCTCCTTCCTCTCAGTTCACTCTCTGGGCATCAAACCATAAAGATGTGATTGCTGACATAAGACAAACACCTTGCAGGGAGAAGAATCTTCCTCCCTTCCACAGTTTGTGACTCCAAAGACCCAAATCTCAAACTCCCCCCACTCTCTTCTTTCTCTTTTCCTGCATTCCTGAGCAGGACTGAGACTCTGAGATCCCTTTGTTTCATTTGTAACCTAACAAATGTATTAAACATATTATGTGTCCATGTGTCTCATGGTAATGTTATATACTCGGATATAAGAACATTACTTGTTTACTACCAGTTTACCTGAGGTTGATACTAGAATCATGGACGTTTTGATGTTTCATATTCAACAATGTTCCCTCTTCTGATGACGTACTCTGATGCCTTGCTACAGACTTCACCAACGTGAAATGTGTAATGCTGATACGTCTTTTCTCGATGTTCTTTCTTCTAGAATGTTCATTCTAGTATCCTTGAACCATTTCATATGTCATCTTCTTACAGATCCTGATTCTTTCTTATTGTTAGATAAGTAATGATGCTTAGTTATACTAGTTGTACTAGGATATCTATTCTTTAACCTCATGATACATTCTGTGCCAGTAGTTTACAAGAGTTCACACACTGGGTCATGGTGTTTGGAGAACGTTAACACAAACGATTAATCGTTGGCTCCAAACCACAGATGCGTGTCTCCTGGGGGCTGGTAGAGGCACCGAGCCCGCCAGTCGTAAATTACAACTAGTATCTCCTCCTCTAACTTGTTACTTGAGGTGTGATTGAACATTAACTTGACCAATTCATGCATAGTGATGAGTTATCTGAAACCACCTCTTCTCATGATAAAAGGGCAACACACCCTTTGTCCTACGAGCAGAGCAGAGCAGAGCAGATCAAATCATTTTCGGAGCAACCATTTTTCCAACATTTTTCCTTGAGCCCTCCTTTTTCTTTTACCAGAGTTCTGTACTCTCGCTCCTACAGAATTCTTCAAGTTTGTGCCGCACGTTCGTTCAGCTTAGCCTTCGCTTTCTTTCTTCGTAACCAAGTTGTGCCTCTTAAGCTTGAGTATTAGTGCCTAGAGTTAAACCTAAGTTTTTACACTTTTATTTTGGAGATTACAACTAGCAAACCGCTTTGTTGTAACAAATCCTATTTTTCTTCTTTTCATTTTTACGAGTTTTAGATTCTTGTTTTCGAGGATCACAAACGCCTAGCCAACGTTTCAATCCTCTCCACAAACCAGGAATCATTTTTGTCAGATCGTTATCAGAACTTTTGACAAAAAACTGAGCCACCTGCAGTCCAAACTGCATCTGAAGCCTCCAGCGCCATCAGCCAATCACCAGCTAAGGAACCGCTGGCGGGTTGCACTAAGTCGCTGATCAGGAAGCGCCATCGGCAGGACCAAACATCTGGAGAACACGACGCCGTTCAAGGACAACCCACTTTGGAGACATCGCATGCAGAATCCAGCATCACTGGGTCCCAGCCTCAGCTCCTGAAGTCAAGTAGGCTGTTACATCTCTGAGCTGCTCATAAGAGTTGATGTCAAAAGTCCAGTAACTGACACACACACACACACACACTGCTCATCAGCAGCGATTCTCACATACGATAGGTTAGTCATTAGTTCAGTTATTAAGGGATTAATAATTGATCAAGAACTATCTCCTATCACCATCACCCCGAGTTTACCTTTTGTCTTCTTTTACGTTCTGTGTCTGTTCTTTGTTTGTCTTGTGTTTTGTCATTTTAGTATTACATGTGTGTTATTAGTATTTAGTCAATAAATACATATCTTAAAACTCGTTGTTGCCTGTTTCCTTTGTGCGCAGAGACATGATCCATTGAATCTAAAAGATACCCTGTGCTGCCCATGAACAAAAACTGGGTTATTGCTACAGCAGGGTGTCAGTGAGTGCATCAGAAAAACAAACATGGGGACTGTTTCCGGTGGGTGGCGAGGATGGCCGCTTGAGACGCTCGCTCCGTCAAACCTGCAGCGAAACTTTAAATAACCTTGCGAGTGCTCGATGTGGAGACGTGATATCTCACATTCTGCTTGAAAGAAGACAACATGCCTCAAACCAACACCAAGAAATCGGGGAACCAGAGGTCCGTATCGACGTTTTCTGCAGTTAGCACCAGGGCTAACGACGAAGCTAATACGGCCACGGACATGTCACAGTCATTGTCAACCTGCTCGCCGACCAAGACCGACAGTGAAGTAGCTAAAGAGTTGGCCAGGATGTCGAAAGTCATCCAAGACACGTTTGAGATCCAGGACAAGAAATTAGTTGACATAAAAAGGTCTACTTCCGCGACTGAAACTAAATTGTCTGAGATCTCCGAACGTCTTAATCATGTTGAGGGCCGACTAGCATTCCTGGAAGATGCTAACCAAGAGTTGCAGGACAATCCCCGCGCCTCCCAGGAGGAAGTCGAGCAGCTCAGGCTAAAGTTGGACGACTTGGAGAACCGTGAGAGGAGAAACAACTTACGTTTTATCGGCTTCCCAGAAGGATGCGAGGGCAAAGATACACAAGCGTTCCTCTGCAAAGTTGTTCCCGGGATTTTCGGAATAGCCTTTGCTCAGAGTCTGGAGATTGACCGCGCACACAGGATCGGGGCCAGGAGACCATCAGGACCGGATCAACAACTACGTCCCAGGGCGCTCATCGCCAGATTCCTGAGGTTCCAGGACCGCGAGCGCATCGCGAATGCGGCGCGCCAACGGAAAACTACCTGGGACGGCCACAACATCATGGTGTTCCCGGACTACTCCAGGAGGGTCACTGAGAAGCGCATGGCCTTCTCCGATTGCAAGAAGCTTCTGCACAATCGCCAGATGAAGTTCTCCTTGGTCTACCCAGCTCATCTCATCATCCACACACCGGAAGGACGCCGCACATTCGAGGATCCGAAGAAGGCGCTTTCCTTCATCCACTCGTTGGGGTAGCGGGCTCCCCTTGCCGGGGAGTGCCTGGATCTCTCCCGGGTCTGGTATGTTATCCCCGCGGGGATCTGTAAGTACTTCGCATCAACTCGGGGAGGACTCTGGATTGCTTTAGGGGTTTTATTATTTGTTGCCTCGGGAGTGGAATAGGTGGCGGTTCAGAACTGTTGCTCTCTCTTTTGTTTTGTTGTGAAATGCTCTTCTCTCTTTTCACTTGTTTATCTAGATCGCTAAGAGCTGCTTAAGGAATGTGTATGTATGTATATATATACATATATATATATATATTTTTTTTTTAAAAGGGGAAACTTAGTGCACTGTTTGTTTTGATCTATGCATGATTGGGGCGTTCGTATTCTCGCTCAGCGGGCACTCGCAATGTTGGGACCTTGGCCGTGTTGCGCCCGCGGGGCCGGGTGCGTGGGGCGCTGTGAATCGGCTGCCCTGGTGCGCGCGGGCCGCGGGCGCGCGCGGCCTTTAACATTATGCAGGACAGCGGACGGGACTTAAAGTTACGGTCCAAGGATTTGTGTTGTTGACATGTCGTTTAGGGGATGTCTTATTTGTCTTAGTTTGTTTGTGTTTTTGTTCCAGGGGTTCTGCTTTGTTCATGTGTCAGGGTTTGGGGATGGGAGCCCACCGACAGCTGTTTATGTGGTTTGGTATGACACTTTGCTCTTTGTTGAAGCTATTCTGACCCTTGATTGGGAAGTGGTTATTTCGATTTTGAATATTTTACAGCCTCCATAAACACATGAGTGATCTCAAAATCGTTTCGCTTAATGTTAAAGGGTGTAACCATGTCATTAAGCGTCAGAAAATTCTATCTTTCTTAAAGAAACAGAAATGCCATATTGCCTTTCTCCAAGAGACTCACCTTTCTGACCTTGAACATATTAAACTTAGGAGGAGCTGGGTGGGCCAAGTTTTTTATTCATCATACAACTCTAAAAGCAGAGGGGTTGCTATTCTTTTACACCGAAGCCTGCCCTTTACCTTAGACAGAACAATAACTGATAAAGAGGGGCGCTATGTACTTCTGTCTGGTTATCTTTATGGTGAACTCATAGTTGTTGGTGATATATATGCTCCTAACAATTATGATGCCTCATTTCTACCTAAACTTCTTTCAGATCTGGCAACATTTTCCTCCACTTACGTGCTTTTGGGCGGCGACTTTAACTGTGTACTTGATCCAAATGTGGACCTATCACCCCCACGTTCAACTCTCACCACAAAAACTGTAAAAACTCGTGAATTTACCAATGATCTAGATTTGTATGATGCTTGGAGAGTGCTTCACCCATTGGATAAGGAATACACTTTCTTCTCAAGTCCTCATCGAACGTTATCTAGGATAGATTACTTTCTATCTTCAAGAACTGTTTTGGAGAGAGTGGTGGACTGTACAGTTGGCATTAAATTCCTATCTGATCATAACCCAGTTAGTATAACTATTTCCCCCCCGTATGGAGACCCAGCCTGTAGACACTGGTGACTGAATCCGACTCTATTGAGCAGTGACCATTTTGTTGAATATATTTCTATGGAATGGCAGCACTTCATGTCCATTAACAAAACCCCAGATATAAGTCCCTCTATTCTATGGGAAACTGCTAAAGCATATATACGTGGCTGTGTTATGTCCTATGCTTCAGCACGAAAGAAAGATGCTCTTAGGAAACAATTGGATCTGGAGAAAATGATAGCTGAGCTAGAGTTTATATCCTCCCGTAGCAGTGCCCTGGCTAAACAATTGGAAGCGGCGCGTTCTGCTCTTAACCAATTGTCATCTACAAAAGCAGAAACACACATTTTTTTTTGCTAAACATAGATTATTTGAATCTGGTAATAAACCTGGCAGGTTACTGGCTCGCTTAGCTCGTGCTAAAACCGACTCAAAGATAATCCCCTCTCTCCTGGACGGGAATGGGAAGAGACATCTTTATTCTGCTGGCATAAACCAGGTAATGAGATCTTTCTATAAGGATCTTTATCATTCTGATGGTGGTTCCACGTCTGAAGACCGATTCAGGTTTCTTGAGAGTATCCAATTGCCCAATCTGTCGGATGATCAAAAAGCTGAGTTATGTAAACCAATTAGTAAAGAAGAAGTATCAGAAGCCATAAAGTCGCTTAAAGGAGGGAAAGCACCTGGACCTGATGGCTTCGGACCAGAGTTCTACAAAAAATTTGAGCAATTACTAATTGGCCCTCTTACAGACATGTATTTAGACTCTTTTAGCAATGGTAGCCTCCCTTCTACCCTCAGTCTAGCTAACATTTCAGTCATCTTGGAAAAAGATAAACCACCTGATCAATGTGGTTCTTACAGACCTATTAGTTTAATTTCAGTTGACAGTAAACTGCTTTCAAAACTGCTTGCTAAACGCTTGGAAAATTTACTCCCAATTCTTATAAATCCGGATCAGACAGGTTTCGTACAAGGGCGTCACTCGACCAGGAATGTGAGAAGGCTTCTTAATATTATTCAATATACCAACCAAAATAAGCAGAAAGCATTAGCCGTTTCTCTAGATGCTGAAAAAGCCTTCGATAGGGTTGAGTGGGACTATTTATTTGATGTATTGGAAAGATTTGGTCTGGGGGGAGACTTCATAAAATGGATCAGAACCATCTACCACTCACCAAAAGCAGTCGTCATAACTAATGGCCGACGCTCTGACTCTTTCACTATTGCTCGTGGGGTGCGACAGGGTTGCCCGCTTAGTCCTCTCCTGTTTGCTTTAGCCTTGGAACCACTTGCTGAAAAACTGCGATCTCACCCTGGTATCAAAGGAGTAACAATAGGGAACACGGAACATAAAATAGCCGCCTATGCCGATGACCTTCTTTTATTTCTGTCCGCCCCTAAGACATCTATCAAAGCCTCTCTTGCAGTTTTCAATGAGTTTAGCACCATATCAGGATATAAGATTAATTTCCATAAATCAGAAGCTATGCCACTGGGGGGCTGGAAAAATAGCACAGAAATATCAGATAACTTCCCATTTAAATGGTCAACCTCTGGCTTTGTTTATTTGGGAATCAAAATAACCCCGGACTTAAAGGACATGTGGAAATCTAATTTTACTCCTAGTTTCAATGCAGTTAAAAAGGACCTGGAACGTTGGCATGATCTCCCCCTTTCTCTGATGGGTCATGTCAGCCTCATCAAAATGAATGTCCTCCCACGTCTGCTTTATCCGTTGCAGATGCTCCCTCTATATTTAACAAAAAAAATAAACTGTCTCATAGAAAGGGCGTTTTCCAAATTTATTTGGCATGGGAAAAAACCTAGAATAAAACTTAAAACACTTCAGCTGACATCTGACGTGGGGGGCCTTTCTGTGCCCAATCTGATTTTTTATAACTGGGCATGCCATGCTCGAGTTTTCTGGGTGTGGCTGCGTGCCTATCGTAGGGGGGAGACTTGTGTAGACTCCTGGGCGTGTGCTCCATACTCCCCGTGGGGTCTCCTTACCTGTGACCCCAAGAATATCAATAATTAAGCATAATCCCATAATTTATAATAGTATTAAAGTCTGGCGTGATATCAGTAAACATCTGGGATGGAGGGAGAGGAAATCTCTGCTCTCTCCTATTACACTCAATCCCGATTTCCCTGCAGGCACCGGATCACCTGTGTTCTCCTCCTGGAGAGACAGAGGGATTCATGTAATCGGCGATTTATACAGAGACAATAATTTATTATCTTTCCAGCAACTTAGAGAATTATTTGACATCCCTCAGCATCACTTTTTTGGTTATCTACAATTAAGGCATTTTATTTTATCTAACCTTTCCTCCACCGACAATTTTTGTTACAGTGATGTAGAAAAATTCATTTTAGAACGACAAAAATTGAAACAATTCATTTCTGCTGCTTACACCTCTCTTACTTCCTCTGCCACGTATTTGATACCAGACATTTCTCGTAAATGGGAGGAAGATCTGAATTCAGAATACATTGAGGATGACTGGCAGGCAGCGATACAGCTAGTTAAGTCAACCTTCATATGTAATAGTCTATGGGAAATCCAGTTTAAGATCATACACAGATTACACATCACGCCAGTCTTAAGACATAAATTCGACAAATCACTATCACCCCTCTGCAACAAATGTCACTCCGACAGGGGGACACATTTTCACTGTTTTTGGGAGTGCCGGTTGATCACCAGATTTTGGACAAACATCACTAGTGTGCTCAGTAATATATTCAAGAGGAGGATTATCAAAGACGCTGGTGTCTTCCTTCTGGGTCTCCCTTCTAGAGATTTCTGTCTTCCCACACTACATTACAAATTGTTTGATAAACTGCTTCTCATTGCACGAAAGTGTATACTGCTTAATTGGGTGAACGACTCCCCACCTACTGTCACTGTCTGGTATAAACAGGTTTTCAGTATGCTGCCTCATGAGAGGTTGCATGCTGCTGTAATGGGTCATGATGGGAGGTTTCTGGAGATATGGTCGCCTTTTTTGAATTATATTCCACGCCACCTGAGAAAACACTTCTTAGTGGTGGACCTCTGCATGTGCAGAGGCCCCCTTCATGATGTGGGCTGATTGTTTACTTATTTATTCAGTTATTTATTTTTATGGGGCTATTCATGACTGGTTGCTGCCTGAACATGACTACTGTTTTAATACGTTTTAATATGTTTTACGTATTCTGATTATTACTGTTTAGGTTTGTTGTTGTTTTTTTTTTTTTTTTTCTCTTTTGCAGCATGTTGTGGTATATTTTCAGCTAACTTACTTCACTACATTTGGCTGTCGGTGGGTGGGGGACTGTGGGTTTGTTTGTTTGCTTGTTTGTTTGTTTTTGGTGTGTTTTTTTTTTGGGTGGAATGTTGTAATACTCAAAACTCAATAAATAAACATGGAGAAAAAACAAACATGTTGCAGAAACAGGGGCCGAGGAAAGAGTAAATATTTGGCGTTGATATACAACAGTTTAGTATAAACTGTGTCAGCAAATGAGCGTGTGGAAGAATTTTCAAAAACACTGTCAAACTTGATTTGATGATTCAGTTACAATGGACAGGGGAACCTCACTCCCCTTGGTGTCAGTCAAAAGTCCAATCTATATATGCAACAGAACTTCTACACTGACATTCACTCAGCAAACTAAGAAAGCCAGTTGCCTCAGATTAAAACCAGCAAGTTTCTATGACAAGGATGACCGAGAACCCTTCATAGAACTTATTCAGGAAGAACATTTATATTCAGAAAAAATATTCATGTTTGGACCGTAGAATTCAGTGTTAGGTTTTACCAAAACAAACCCATTAAAAGTATCAACTCAATGGCCAGAGAAAGCAGAAAAGATTAGGTTGGTCATTGAAATTTACAATCAGAAGTCAGTGATGTATGCCTACCTCAGGTAGAGTATCACTGTCTCCAAAAACATCAGCAAAGTCAGATGGACTTTTCCTCAGAGTCTGGTCAGCAGGCAGCGTGTTGTCGTTGTAAGAAGAGACGAACTTAAAGTCACTGGTTCGAGAACCTGTCGTCAAGTAGGTGTCATAGTTGTACGCGCTGCGTAAAGTTGCTGTGCCGTCAACATCTGCGTAATTAGGAGGCAGATAAGCGCTGGGGATGGCAACTGCTCCATCAAACAACAGTCTGGGCTTTCTCCTGCGACAAAACCGCACACCCATGACGATGATGATGAAGGTGAGAAAGAAGGTGGACACAGACACCAGCGCGATGATCAAATACGACGTCAGCTTGGAATTCTTCTCCTCAGAAGAAATGTCCTTCAGTTCCGTCACCTCAGCCAAGTTATCAGAAATAAGTAGATTCATGGAGCAGGTGGCAGACAGAGATGGCTGTCCGTTATCTTTCACCGACACAATCAGGTTCTGTTTCATGCTGTCAGACTCGGAAATGTCCCGCTGTGTTCGGATCTCTCCGCTGTGGAGACCGATAGTGAAAAGTCCCGGATCGGTGGATCTGACGACGTGATAGGACAGCCAGGCGTTCTGTCCGGAGTCCGCGTCCACCGCGATGACTTTGGACACCAGAGAGCCTCCGTGTGCGGCTTTGGGGACCAGCTCGGTCATGAAGGAGTTGCCCTCCGGGGTGGGGTACAGGATCTGAGGACAGTTGTCATTCACATCCGATATGAACACACTGACGGTCACGTTGCTGCTCAGCGGAGGAGAACCGTTGTCTCTGGCCATCACGTGGACCTTGAAGCTCCTCAGCTGTTCATAGTCAAAGGACCTCACAGCGTGGATCACCCCCGTGTCTCCGTTAACAGACAGATAGGAGGACACCGGGGCACCGTTCACCTCACCGGCTAACAGAGAATAAATCACTGTACCGTTTTGTCTCCAGTCGGGGTCTCGAGCGGTAACGGAACATAAAGTGGATCCAGGTTTGTTATTTTCACTGACGTATGCGCTGTAGGACTGTTCCTCAAACACAGGTGGGTTGTCGTTGATGTCTGCTACAGATAAGTGAACAGTCTTAGAGGACGACAGAGGAGGAGAGCCCTCGTCAGTGGCACTGATTGTAATGTTGTAGTCAGACACCTGTTCACGGTCCAGTTGTCCAGTAGTCACCAGGGAATAATAGTTTTTGATAGAAGGAACTAACTTAAAAGGGGCGTTTTGCTGAATGGAGCAGCGGACCTGTTTGTTCTGTTCAGAGTCTCTGTCCTGAACGTTGATGATGCCCACCTCTGTACCAGGTGACACGTTCTCTGGGATCGGATTGGTCAGAGATTTGACAAATACTACAGGTGCATTGTCATTCACATCAGTTATATCAATAATTACTTTTGCCTCTGAAGACAGTCCATAACCATCCTTGGCCTCAACAAACACTTCATATTTGGACCCATCCTCATAATCTATTTGACCTATCACAGTAATTTCACCAGTTTTCTGATCTAGTGAAAAAAGATGTCGTGATTTATCAGACAATCGGCTGAATTCATAAGTAACCTCTCCATTCACACCTTCATCTGCGTCTGTTGCACTCACAGTGATAACTGGGGTTTTCAAAGGAGAGTTTTCCTTCAGTGTGGATGAATATACGGCCTGGGTAAAAACGGGGGCGTTGTCATTAGCATCCAGTATAATAACATGGATGACTACAGTACCAGACCTCTGAGGAGCTCCACCATCCACAGCCGTCAGTAGTAATTTCATTTCCTGTCGTTCCTCTCTATCCAGCTCCTTGTCTAAAACCAGTTCACCATACTTACTACCTGAACCCGTCGTCTGAATATTGAACACGAAATTCGGGTTTTGCTGCAATATGTAGCGTTGAACAGAATTCGTCCCTATATCAGCATCGTGCGCCGCATTAATACGATATCTAGCTCCTTTGTCAGCAGACTCACGGATCTCCAGCTTCACTGTGTCTTTAGGGAAAACTGGTGCATTGTCATTTACGTCTTGAACTTGCAGGGACAACCGGTATAACTCCAGCGGATTCTCCAGTAATACGTCGAATTTCAGAACACAGGAAGGTTTTTCTCCACAGTGTTCCTCTCGATCTATTCGGTCAGCAACGATTAAATCTCCACTCTGAAGGTTCATCCCACAATACTGCTTGTCGCTTCCGTCCATTTCTACCCGAGGTTTACGAGAAGAAAGCCTCCCCACCTCCAATCCGAGGTCTTTGGCAATATTTCCAATAATAGATCCGCGTTTCAGCTCCTCCTGGACTGAATAGCTCAGGTCTCCGTGAGTCGAGTGGGCCACAACAAAGAAAAACAGAAAGCCATAGGTCTGAATGAATCCCCGCAGGTACATCCTTTGACAGAAGTACTCAAACGAAAACGATGTTATTTAAATCGTTATATACGCTGTTCTATTAGTATATTCTCATTCGTCGGCTGAGTTCAACACTGAAGAATAAAGGGTTGGTCGATTATATTAGTGGGTGGTGTGCAAAGCAAACGGAGTGCGTTTCCTCTGTTGGTCTATAGTGACATCTTGAGTACAAATGAAAAATAACGGGTGTCAGCAGATACCTCAAAACGAGATAAACCAATTTTAAGATGTTATTTTAAATTTTAGGAAAATATATGTTATTATATTTTGCCAGATTAAAATGAATAAACTGTATGTTAAGTGTCAAATAGATTCAAGAACAAAACTGTCTTCATTCTTCTGTCACACATGTTCATCACTACAGCACCAGCGATGGTCCTCAGAAAGAAACAGCCTTAGTTAGTCGCTTCAGCATCATGGACATTCACAGAGACCAACTTCCAGTTCAGGTAGAAGAGAGAAAAGCTTTGCTGATAGAGAGACAATGTTCATTGAAAAAGAATCCCTCCAAAATGCAACACCAACAACTCTGCTCAAACTAGAAAATACTGCAGTATTCTGAGCTCCATGAGGTACTGTCAACAAAACAAAATCGTGTTTGGAAGGTACAAAACAAAACAAAACAAACCAACAACCCACTTTTCAACTATGTGTTAAAAAACAGCCAGAACACGCCATATGGTTATCCAAAAACAATTAATTGCCATCGAGAAAGTCTAAAAAAACAGTCTACAAACGCTTCGGGAAAACCAATTTCAGCACCAAGGACAGAGACCTGACCAATAAGAATTTAAGTGAATTGTGTTGCCGGAGAACTAACAGTCTCCAAATCTGTTTGTATGTTGAACTCCAGCAAACAATTTGCAGGTTAAACTTCATTCTGTTATATTAAAATATCATGAATGAACACTTACTTCAAGGCTACTTTGGTTAAACATGATCAAACATTACACTACATGAAAAAAGGATGAAAATACAGTTGTATTTTTATAAATATGAAGCAAAAAAAATCATTAAATGATGTTTGAAAACAGTGAGTATTAAATTATTGTGTGATTTCATGTCGTATACAGAGAAAACAAGCACCAAAATATAGCCAGAAGCCTAATCGGCCTAAACAGGTCTCAAGCTGCAACTCCATAGAAAACAACCACAATACACCGGTACAGGAAAATGCACTGAGTGTTTGAAACACAAACAAGTAAGATAACTGCACAACTGCACACAAAGTGCAATGAATTAATCAATAACTGAAAAGGTAAGAAAGAAAGAAAGAAAGAGAGTAAGAAAGAAAGAAAGATAGAAAGCCTATAAATGCAAAAACAAGTACAACAACAAATGCAGGGTGTCAGTGAGTGCATCAGAAAGACAACCATTTTGCAGAAACTGGGGCAGAGGAAAGAGTAAATATTTGGCGTTGATATACAACAGTTTAGTATAAACTGTGTCAGCAGATGAACATGTGGAAGAATTTTCAAAAACACTGTCGAAGTTGATTTGATGATTCAGTAATAATGGACAGGGGAACCTTACACCCCTGGGTGTCAGTCAACAGCCCAGTTTATATATGCAGCAGAACTTCTACACTGACATTCACTCAGCAAACTAAGAAAGCCAGTTGCCTCACATTAAAACCAGCAAGTTTCTATGACAGGGATGACTGGGAACCTTCACAGAACTTATTCAGGAATAATATTTATATTCAGAAAACATTCATGTTTGGACCGTAGGACTCAGGATAAAGTTTTACCAAAACAAACCCATTAAAAGTATCAACTCAATGGCCAGAGAAAGCAGAAAATAATAGGTTGGTCATTGAAATTTACAACCAGAAGTCAGTGACGTATGCCTACCTGACGTAGAGTATCACTGTCTCCAAAAACATCAGCAAAGTCAGATGGACTTTTCCTCGGAGTCTGGTCAGCAGGCAGCGTGTTGTCATTGTAAGAAGAAACAAACTTAAAGTCACTGGTTCGAGAACCTGTCGTCAAGTAGGTGTCATAGTTGTACGCGCTGCGTAAAGTTCCTGTGCCGTCAACATCTGCGTAATTAGGAGGCAGATAAGCGCTGGGGATGGCAACTGCTCCATCAAACAACAGTCTGGGCTTTCTCCTGCGACAAAACCTCACACCCAGGACGATGATGATGAAGGTGAGAAAAAAGGTGGACACAGACACCAGCGCGATGATCAGATACGACGTCAGCTTGGAATTCTTCTCCTCAGAAGAAATGTCCTTCAGTTCCGTCACCTCAGCCAAGTTATCAGAAATAAGTAGATTCATGGAGCAGGTGGCAGACAGAGAGGGCTGTCCGTTATCTTTCACCGACACGATCAGGTTCTGTTTCATGCTGTCAGACTCGGAAATGTCCCGCTGTGTTCGGATCTCTCCGCTGTGGAGACCGATAGTGAAAAGTCCCGGATCGGTGGATCTGACGATGTGATAGGACAGCCAGGCGTTCTGTCCGGAGTCCGCGTCCACCGCGATGACTTTGGACACCAGAGAGCCTCCGTGTGCGGCTTTGGGGACCAGCTCGGTCATGAAGGAGTTGCCCTCCGGGGTGGGGTACAGGATCTGAGGACAGTTGTCATTCACATCCGATATGAACACACTGACGGTCACGTTGCTGCTCAGCGGAGGAGAACCGTTGTCTCTGGCCATCACGTGGACCTTGAAGCTCCTCAGCTGTTCATAGTCAAAGGACCTCACAGCGTGGATCACCCCCGTGTCTCCGTTAACAGACAGATAGGAGGACACCGGGGCACCGTTCACCTCACCGGCTAACAGAGAATAAATCACTGTACCGTTCTGTCTCCAGTCGTGGTCTCGAGCGGTAACGGAACATAAAGTGGATCCAGGTTTGTTATTTTCACTGACGTATGCGCTGTAGGACTGTTCCTCAAACACAGGTGGGTTGTCGTTGATGTCTGCTACAGATAAGTGAACAGTCTTAGAGGAGGACAGAGGAGGAGAGCCCTCGTCAGTGGCACTGATTGTAATGTTGTAGTCAGACACCAGTTCACGGTCCAGTTGTCCAGTAGTCACCAGAGAATAATAGTTTTTGATAGAAGGAACTAACTTAAATGGGGCGTTTTTGTTTAATAGAGCAGCGGACCTGTTGACTGTTATCAGAATCTGCATCCTGAACGTTGATGATGCCCACCTCTGTACCAGGTGACACGTTCTCGGGGATCGGATTGGTCAGAGATTTGACAAATACTACAGGTGCATTGTCATTCACATCCGTGATATCAATAATTACTTTTGCCTCTGACGACAGTCCATAACCATCTCTGGCCTCAACAAACACTTCATATTTGGACCCATCCTCATAATCTATTTGACCTATCACAGTAATTTCACCCGTTTTCTGATCTAGAGAAAAACGATGTCGTGATTTATCAGACAATCGACTGAATTCATAAGTAACCTCTCCATTCACACCTTCATCTGCGTCTGTTGCACTTACAGTGATAACTGGGGTTTTCAAAGGAGAGTTTTCCTTCAGTGTGGATGAATATACGGCCTGGGTAAAAACGGGGGCGTTGTCATTAGCATCAAGTATAACAACATGGATGACTACAGTCCCAGACCTCTGAGGAGCTCCACCATCCACAGCCGTCAGCAGTAATTTCATTTCCTGTCGTTCCTCTCTATCCAGCTCCTTGTCTAAAACCAGTTCACCATACTTACTACCTGAACCCGTCGTCTGAATATTGAACACGAAATTCGGGTTTTGCTGCAATATGTAGCGTTGGACAGAATTCGTCCCTATATCAGCATCATGCGCCGCATTAATACGATATCTGGCTCCTTTGTCAGCAGACTCACGGATCTCCAGCTTCACAGTGTCTTTAGGGAAAACTGGTGCATTGTCATTTACGTCTTGTACTTGCAGGGACAACCGGTGTAACTCCAGCGGATTCTCCAGTAATACGTCGAATTTCAGAACACAGGAAGGTTTTTCTCCACAGTGTTCCTCTCGATCTATTCGGTCAGCAACGATTAAATCTCCGCTCTGAAGATTCATCCCGCAATAATGTTTGCTCTTTCCTTGAATATCAACTCGGGCTTTACGAGCAGAAAGCCTCCCCACCTCCAATCCGAGGTCTTTGGCGATATTTCCAATAACAGATCCTCGTTTCAGCTCCTCCTGGACTGAATAGCTCAGGTCTCCGTGAGTCGAGTGGGCCACAACAAAGAAAAACAGAAAGCCATAGGTCTGAATGAATCCCCACAGGTACATCCTTTGGCAGTAGTACTCAAACTAAAACAATGTGATTGAAACCGCTGTACACGCTGTATTTCCACAATTTTCTCAATCGTCGCCTGAGTTCGACACTGAAGAATAAAGGGAAGGTCGATTATATTAGTGGGTGGTGTGCAAAGCAAACGGAGTGTGTCTCCTCTGTTGGTCTATAGTGACATCTTGAGTACAAATGAAAAATAACGGGTGACAGCAGATTACCGCAAAACAAACTAGTCATCACACCTCAAACGAGATAAACCAATTTTAAGATGTTATTTTAAATGTTAGGAAAATATATGTTATTATATTTTGCCAGATTAAAATAAATAAACTGTATGTTAAGTGTCAAATAGATTCAAGAACAAAACTGTCTTCATTCTTCTGTCACACATGTTCATCACTATAGCACCAGTGATGGTCCTCAGAAAGAAACAGCCTGAGTTTGTCGCTTCAGCATCATGGACATTCACAGAGACCAACTTCCAGTTCAGGTAGAAGAGAGAAAAGCTTTGCTGATAGAGAGACAATGTTCATTGAAAAAGAATCCCTCTAAATGCAACACCAACAGCTCTGCTCAAACTAGAAAATACTGCAGTATTCTGAGCTCCATGAGGTACTGTCAACAAAAAATAATCATGCTTGGAAGGGACAAAAAAAAGAAAACAAAAAAAACAAACAACTCACTTTTCAACTTAGTGTTAAAACCAGCCAGAACACACCATATGGTTATCCAAAAACAATTAATTGCCATTGAGAAAGTCTAAAAGGACACAAAAGCTTCGGGAAACTAAATACCAGCACCAAGGACAGAGACCTGAGCAATAAGAATTTAAGTGAATTGTGTTGCCGGAGAACTAACAGTCTCCAAATCTGTTTGTATGTTGAACTCCAGCAAACAATTTGCAGGTTAAACTTAGTTCTGTCATATTAATAGATCATGAATGAACACTCACTTCAAGGCTACTTTGGTTAAACATGATCAAACATTACACTACATGAAAAAAGGATGAAAATATAGTTGTATTTTTTTAAATATGAAGCAAAAAAAATCATTAAATGATGGTTGAAAACAGTGAGTATTATATTATTATGTGATTCCATGTCGTAAACAGAGAAAACAAGTACCAAAAGATAGCCAGAAGCCTCATCAGCCTAAACAGGTCTAAAGCCGAAACTCCATAGGAAACAACCACAATACACCGGTACAGGAAAATGCACAGAGTGTTTGAAACACAAACAAGTAAGATAATTGCACAACTGTACACAAAGTGCAATGAATTAATCAATAACTGAAAAAAAAGGTAAGAAAGAAAGAATGACAAAAAATGAAAAAAAGGAGAACAAATGCAGTGTAGCGGACACCCTGCTTGGTATCATTCCTCCACATCCCTTTCTTACCACTTGTGAATCAGCCCATCTGAGGTCACACCAGCATGACCCATGCTGAGTTCTCCTCAACACAGAACCTCCTTATCAAGATGGCACCAAGAGCCATCTTGAATGGGCCTCCTTCCTCTCAGTTCACTCTCTGGGCATCAAACCATAAAGATGTGATTGCTGACATAAGACAAACACCTTGCAGGGAGAAGAATCTTCCTCCCTTCCACAGTTTGTGACTCCTAAGACCCAAATCTCAAACTCCCCCCACTCTCTTCTTTCTCTTTTCCTGCATTCCTGAGCAGGACTGAGACTCTGAGATCCCTTTGTTTCATTTGTAACCTAACAAATGTATTAAACATATTATGTGTCTCATGGTAATGTTATATACTCGGATATAAGAACATTACTTATTTACTACCAGTTTACCAGAGGTTGATATTAGAATCATGGACATTTTTATGTTTGCTGTTCAACAATGTCCCCTCTTCTGATGACGTACTCAGATGCCTTGCTACAGACTTCACCAACGTGAAATGTGTAATGCTGATACGTCTTTTCTCGATGTTCTTTCTTCTAGAATGTTCATTCTAGTATCCTTGAACCATTTCATATGTCATCTTCTTACAGATCCTGATTCTTTCTTATTGTTAGATAAGTAATGATGCTTAGTTATACTAGTTGTACTAGGATATCTATTCTTTAACCTCATGATACATTCTGTGCCAGTAGTTTACAAGAGTTCACACACTGGGTCATGGTGTTTGGAGAACGTTAACACAAACGATTAATCGTTGGCTCCAAACCACAGATGCGTGTCTCCTGGGGGCTGGTAGAGGCACCGAGCCCGCCAGTCGTAAATTACAACTAGTATCTCCTCCTCTAACTTGTTACTTGAGGTGTGATTGGACATTAACTTGACCAATTCATGCATAGTGATGAGTTATCTGAAACCACCTCTTCTCATGATAAAAGGGCAACACACCCTTTGTCCTACGAGCAGAGGCAGAGCAGAGCAGAGCAGAGCAGAGCAGAGCAGAGCAGAGCAGAGCAGAGCAGAGCAGATCAGATCATTTTCGGAGCAACCATTTTTCCAACATTTTTCCTTGAGCACTCCTTTTTCTTTTACCAGAGTTCTGTACTCTCGCTCCTACAGAATTCTTCAAGTTTGTGCCGCACGTTCGTTCAGCTTAGCCTTCGCTTTCTTTCTTCGTAACCAAGTTGTGCCTCTTAAGCTTGAGTATTAGTGCCGAGAGTTAAACCAAAGTTTTTACACTTTTATTTTGGAGATTACAACTAGCAAACCGCTTTGTTGTAACAAATCCTATTTTTCTTCTTTTCATTTTTACGAGTTTTAGATTCTTGTTTTCGAGGATCACAAACGCCTAGCCAACGTTTCAATCCTCTCCACAAACCAGGAATCATTTTTGTCAGATCGTTATCAGAACTTTTGACCCAAACTCTGAGCCACCTGCAGTCCAAACTGCATCTGAAGCCTCCAGCGCCATCAGCCAATCACCAGCTAAGGAACCGCTGGCAGGTTGCACTAAGTCGCTGATCAGGAAGCGCCATCGGCAGGACCAAACATCTGGAGAACACGACGCCGTTCAAGGACAACCCACTTTGGAGACATCGCATGCAGAATCCAGCATCACTGGGTCCCAGCCTCAGCTCCTGAAGTCAAGTAGGCTGTTACATCTCTGAGCTGCTCATAAGAGTTGATGTCAAAAGTCCAGTAACTGACACACACGCACACACACTGCTCATCAGCAGCGATTCTCACATACGATAGGTTAGTCATTAGTTCAGTTATTAAGGGATTAATAATTGATCAAGAACTATCTCCTATCACCATCACCCCGAGTTTACCTTTTGTCTTCTTTTACGTTCTGTGTCTGTTCTTTGTTTGTCTTGTGTTTTGTCATTTTAGTATTACGTGTGTTATTAGTATTTAGTCAATAAATACATATCTTAAAACTCGTTGTTGCCTGTTTCCTTTGTGCGCAGAGACATGATCCATTGAATCTAAAAGATCCCCTGTGCTGCCCATGAACAAAAACTGGGTTATTGCTACAGCAGGGTGTCAGTGAGTGCATCAGAAAAACAAACATGTTGCAGAAACTGGGGCCGAGGAAAGAGTAAATATTTGGCGTTGATATACAACAGTTTAGTATAAACTGTGTCAGCAAATGAGCGTATGGAAGAATTTTCAAAAACACTGTCAAACTTGATTTGATGATTCAGTTACAATGGACAGGGGAACCTCACTCCCCTTGGTGTCAGTCAAAAGTCCAATCTATATATGCAACAGAACTTCTACACTGACATTCACTCAGCAAACTAAGAAAGCCAGTTGCCTCAGATTAAAACCAGCAAGTTTCTATGACAAGGATGTCCAAGAACCTTCATAGAACTTATTCAGGAAGAACATTTATATTCAGAAAAATATTAATGTTTGGACCGTAGAATTCAGTGTTAGGTTTTACCAAAACAAACCCATTAAAAGTATCAACTCAATGGCCAGAGAAAGCAGAAAAGAATAGGTTGGTCATTGAAATTTACAATCAGAAGTCAGTGACGTATGCCTACCTGAGGTAGAGTATCACTGTCTCCAAAAACATCAGCAAAGTCAGATGGACTTTTCCTCAGAGTCTGGTCAGCAGGCAGCGTGTTGTCATTGTAAGAAGAGACGAACTTAAAGTCACTGGTTCGAGAACCTGTCGTCAAGTAGGTGTCATAGTTGTACGCGCTGCGTAAAGTTGCTGTGCCGTCAACATCTGCGTAATTAGGAGGCAGATAAGCGCTGGGGATGGCAACTGCTCCATCAAACAACAGTCTGGGCTTTCTCCTGCGACAAAACCTCACACCCAGGACGATGATGATGAAGGTGAGAAAGAAGGTGGACACAGACACCAGCGCGATGATCAGATACGACGTCAGCTTGGAATTCTTCTCATCAGAAGAAATGTCCTTCAGTTCCGTCACCTCAGCCAAGTTATCAGAAATAAGTAGATTCATAGAGCAGGTGGCAGACAGAGAGGGCTGTCCGTTATCTTTCACCGACACGATCAGGTTCTGTTTCATGCTGTCAGACTCGGAAATGTCCCGCTGTGTTCGGATCTCTCCGCTGTGGAGACCGATAGTGAAAAGTCCCGGATCGGTGGATCTGACGATGTGATAGGACAGCCAGGCGTTCTGTCCGGAGTCCGCGTCCACCGCGATGACTTTGGACACCAGAGAGCCTCCGTGTGCGGCTTTGGGGACCAGCTCGGTCATGAAGGAGTTGCCCTCCGGGGTGGGGTACAGGATCTGAGGACAGTTGTCATTCACATCCGATATGAACACACTGACGGTCACGTTGCTGCTCAGCGGAGGAGAACCGTTGTCTCTGGCCATCACGTGGACCTTGAAGCTCCTCAGCTGTTCATAGTCAAAGGACCTCACAGCGTGGATCACCCCCGTGTCTCCGTTAACAGACAGATAGGAGGACACCGGGGCACCGTTCACCTCACCGGATAACAGAGAATAAATCACTGTACCGTTTTGTCTCCAGTCGGGGTCTCGAGCGGTAACGGAACATAAAGTGGATCCAGGTTTGTTATTTTCACTGACGTATGCGCTGTAGGACTGTTCCTCAAACACAGGTGGGTTGTCGTTGATGTCTGCTACAGATAAGTGAACAGTCTTAGAGGAGGACAGAGGAGGAGAGCCCTCGTCAGTGGCACTGATTGTAATGTTGTAGTCAGACACCAGTTCACGGTCCAGTTGTCCAGTAGTCACCAGAGAATAATGGCTTTTAATAGAAGGAATTAACTTAAAAGGGACGTTCTGCTGAATGGAGCAGCGGACCTGCGTGTTCTTCTCAGAGTCTCTGTCCTGAACGTTGATGATGCCCACCTCTGTACCAGGTGACACGTTCTCTGGGATCGGATTGGTCAGAGATTTGACAAATACTACAGGTGCATTGTCATTCACATCAGTTATATCAATAATTACTTTTGCCTCTGACGACAGTCCATAACCATCCTTGGCCTCAACAAACACTTCATATTTGGACCCATCCTCATAATCTATTTGACCTATCACAGTAATTTCACCAGTTTTCTGATCTAGTGAAAAAAGATGTCGTGATTTATCAGACAGTTGGCTGAATTCATAAGTAACCTCTCCATTCACACCTTCATCTGCGTCTGTTGCACTCACAGTGATAACTGGGGTTTTCAAAGGAGAGTTTTCCTTCAGTGTGGATGAATATACGGCCTGAGTAAAAACGGGGGCGTTGTCATTAGCATCAAGTACAATAACATGGATGACTACAGTCCCAGACCTCTGAGGAGATCCACCATCCACGGCCGTCAGCACTAATTTCATTTCCTGTCGTTCCTCTCTATCCAACTCCTTGTCTAAAACCAGTTCACCATATCGACTGGTAGAACCTGTCGTCTGAATATTGAACACAAAATTCGGGTTTTGCTGCAATATGTAGCGTTGGACAGAATTCGTCCCTATATCAGCATCGTGCGCCGCATTAATACGATATCTGGCTCCTTTGTCAGCAGACTCACTGATCTCCAGCTTCACTGTGTCTTTAGGGAAAACTGGTGCATTGTCATTTACGTCCTGAACTTGCAGGGACAACCGGTGTAACTCCAGCGGATTCTCCAGTAATACGTCGAATTTCAGAACACAGGAAGGTTTTTCTCCACAGTGTTCCTCTCGATCTATTCGGTCAGCAACGATTAAATCGCCACTCTGAAGGTTCATCCCACAATACTGCTTGTCGCTTCGTTCCTTGTCTACTCGGGGTTTACGAGCAGGAAGCCTCCCCACCTCCAATCCGAGGTCTTTGGCGATATTTCCAATAACAGATCCTCGTTTCAGCTCCTCCTGGACTGAATAGCTCAGGTCTCCGTGAGTCGAGTGGGCCACAACAAAGAAAAACAGGAAGCCATAGGTCTGAATGAATCCCCACAGGTACATCCTTTGACAGTAGTACTCAGACCAAAACAAAAATGTGATTTAAATCGCTGTATACGCTGTATTTCCACAATTTTCTCATTCGTCGCCTTAGTTCGACACTGAAGAATAAAGGGGAGGTCGATTATATCAGTGGGTGGTGTGCAAAGCAAACGGAGTGTGTCTCCTCTGTTGGTCTATAGTGACATCTTGAGTACAAATGAAAAATAACGGGTGACAGCAGATTTCCTCAAAATGATTTGGTCTTTATACCTTAAAACGTGATGATACTACTACTACTACTAATAATAATAATAAAAAATGATGCCATATATTTAATCAAACAAGGCCATTAGAAGCACAATAGTATAATTAAATACACAGACACACACGCAGGTGCACCAAAAATGAATTATATCAAATGTAAAATATAAATAGTTCGCAAAACCTTACTTCAAATTGTACATTAACAAAAGGAAGAACTGGTGATCACAAGATACTGTCACCTAGATGTGTGATAGAGACCGCTCGGCCAGTCCGAGACATTACGAGACCGAGGGACCCGAGACCGAGACAAGACCGAGATCAAAGACTGTCGAGGATGTGACAAGGTCAAGACCACAAAAAAGTGATCTTGAGACCAAGACCGGTCTCGAGAGCTACAAGTCTACTTCAGTCTTCAGTTAATATAAACATTGTATTACCAAATGTTTCCAGTGCATATAGAACTTGATTAGAACTCTGTTTTAATCAAATCACAGTTAGTTTTGTCAAGGTTTTGATGAACACATTTTAATAAATTTCTTTTTTCATGAGTTTTCACAATCAGAAAAATAAGTAAAACTGCAGTCCAGGAATACTGTCAGAGTAGAGGATAACAACTGGATGGAATTAAAAAAAAAATCTTTCACTGTATGTCAAAGAAGTGTAGTGCAATCTAATCTCTAGAAAAATATAGATGTAAGGGGAAAGTGACTTCATTCATAGATATTAAAATATAGAGGATTATCACTGCACATGCTGTAGTACATTTGATGCATTTCCTTGGGTTTCAAACATGTTCATCACTGCAGCACCAGCAATGGTCCTCAGAAAGAACCAGCCTTATTGATTCGCTTCAGCATCATGGACAGTCACAGAGACCAACTTCCAGTTCAAGTAGAAGAGAGAAAAGCTTTGCTGATAGAGGAGAGACAAGGTTCATTGAAAAAGAATACCTCTAAATGCAGCACCAACTTCTCTGCTCAAACTAGAAAATACTGCAGTGTTCTGACCTCCATGAGGTTCTGTAAACAAAAACATAAAAATGCTTGGAAGAGAAAACAACAACAACACTTTTCAACTCCGTATGTGTTAAAACCAGCCACATGGTTATCCAAAAACAAAGAATTACCTTGCCGTTTATCAGTTGTGCAGTACATTTTTTCCATCACAGTAAGTCATAGTTTGTGTAGACCAGAAGTGTATGCTATATTGCCATGTGTTGTTTTAAGCCATGCCCAGATTTACGCTTTGAGGAAGTTCTACCTGTTTGATGTCTGTTTGTATGTGACCGAAGAAAATAAATGATAATAATCTAAAGAGCGTTATTGCCTCCGTCGGCTCATTCTCCGAGCTCCACGGTAGAGAAGCTGCAAAGCTCAACAGGTTATGGGCCCAGGAGGAGCTTGGAGAAGAGTTTGTGGATGTTTTATCGCTGAAAGAAAGTCACGACGGACAGCGTGCTAACGGCTTATAGAAAACATCATGAAACCATGAAGGGCAAGCAGGCTATCTTGGCTCGTGTTCGACAGAGATGAAGCCAATTACGAACTGTGGGAGACTAAAGTACTGGGACATCTGCATTTATAAGATTAAAGGACACAGTTCTGAGAGAACTTAATAGCCAAGAAGAAAGAGCATCTGATGATCAGAACAATGCAGACGCTTAAGCCGAGTTAATTCAACTCCTGGATGATAAAAGCCTCTCATTAATTATGAGGGATGTGCCGGACAATGGAAGAAAAGCACTGCAAATATTATGTGAATACTGTGCCGGGAAGGGGAAGCCCTGCATTATTAACCTATACACCATGCTGACATCACTACTGTGGAATAAAAGGTCATCAGGCAAAAACATGTTGGTCAAAGACGTGGTGCAGTCATTGTAAGAATGACAACCACATTGTTGTCACTTGCAGACGTAAAAATAAACAAGATGGAGCAAGGAAAGTCGCAGATGAAAGCAGCAATAGACCTCAATCAGAAGTAGCAGATTACGTCTTCAGGATCTAGGATCCACTGACTGACTGATTCAACAGACACCCAGCATGCAACATCAAGGAACTGGAACTGGACGACAATGCAGAATAACTCTGAGATGCCTAGTTCATACTGTCTTACCCTCAGGGCATCTTTTCAGTCGTCGGCCACAGCTTCTGGAGCAACGGTCACTTTCAAACAAGGACCGGACAAGCAGCCCAGCCTCAAGTCAGTTCTCACCGAAATGCGCAACAAGGAGGAAAAAAAACACACTCGATCATCTCTACATGAACATGACATGACAGGACATAAGCATGTTTACAAAGCGTACCCCCTCCCCACACCTCGGGCCATCTCCCCCTGTTCCTCTTCCCAGCCTACACCCCCCTGCGGAGGCAAACAGCACCAGCCCATCAGACCATCAAAGCCTGGCCCAAAAATCTGGACCTGTATTAATATTATTACTTATTACTATTATTATTTTTTATAATATTTGCTCTGGACCTGTTGCAGGACTGCTTTTCCTGCACAGACTGGAGCGTTTTTGAGGACCAGGACCGAGACACTTTCACAGAATCTGTCCTCTTCCACATCAAGTGCTGTGCAGAGGGGGTCACGGAGGGAAAGTGCATCTGGGTCTTTCCAAACAGGAAACCCTGGATGACAAGTAAGGTCCAGAACCTGATCAGAGCCCGAAACTCTGCCTTTAGGTCAGGGGACAGTGCACTTTATAACACTGCTAAAGCTGACCTGAGGAGGGTCATTAAGCAGGACAAGAACCTTTACAAGAGGAAGGTGGATGGATTCTTTCAGGACAATAACCCAGGACAGATGTAGAAGGGCATCTAGGCCCTAGCCAACTACAGAGGCCAAGCCCCTCCCCACTCTTCCTCCAGCAACAACAGCGACCTGGCAGAGGAGCTAAATAACTTCTTTGTTTGAGACCACTGCCAAATGCACACCCCCACAACCACCCACCCTCCCTGATTCCAGCACCCCACCTCTTTTCCTCCAGGAGCATGAGGTGGAGAAGAACCGTAGAGTGGTGAAACCCAGTAAAGCTGCAGGACCAGATGGCATCCCAAGAGCGGTGATAAAAGCATGTGCAGTCCAACTGGCAGCCATCCTCACAAAACGTTTCAATCTCTCCCTGACACATGTCACCGTTCCCACCTGCCTAAAGGCCTTGACCATCACCCTAATTCCCAAGAAACCCACCATACACAGCCCCAACAATTACAGACCCATTGCACTGACGTCTGTCATCATGAAGAGTCTGGAGCGTTTATTAGTGTCACAACACATCAGAGACTGCCTCCCCCCTTCTTTCGATCCTCACCAGTTTGTCTACAAGGCAAACCAGTCCACAGAAGACGCCATTGCCTTCACACTTCACTCCACTCTGAACCATCTGGAGAACAAGAGGTGCTATGTGAGGATGCTCCTCTTGGACTTCAGCTCTGCGTTCAACACTATCATCCCGGACATCTGACCCCAAAAACTGCTGCAACTCAACATACCCCTGCCCACCTGGAACTGGATTAAACACTTCCTGTCAAACCATCCACAATCTGTGAAACTTGGCCCCTCCCACTCCTCTGGACTCACACTAACCACGGGTGCATCACAGGGCTGCGTGCTGAGCCCCCTACTGTACGCCCTGTCCATGACTTTTGTCCAACCCACCTCACCAACAACATTACTAAATATGCGGACAGTACCATTGTAGTGGGACATATCCACAACGGGGACTAGACAGCATATAGGGACAAGGTGCAGAGGCTGTCAACCTGGAATGCACAGAACAATCTAAGCCTGAATGTCCAAAAAAACAAAGAACTGATCCTGGACAGACAGTTTCACACCCCTCTCCTGATAAATGGTATACAGGTTGAAGCTGTCTCCACCTTTAAGTTTCAGGGCATGCACATCTCTGCAGACCACTCCTGGACCCCCAATATCAAGGCCCTGGTGAAGAAGGCTCAGCAGCGGCTTCACTTCCTGTGTGTCCTCAGAAAGAATATACTCGACCAAAAGCTGGTGCTGGCCTTCTATCACGCGTCGGTGGAGAGTGTGCTCACATATTGTCTTTGTGTGTGGTATGCAGGCTCCACAGCAGAGGGCAAGAAGGCGGTGCAGAGGGTAATAAAAACTGCCCAGAACATCATTGGCTGCCCTCTAACCAACCTGGAACACCTGTCCACATCCTGCTGTTACAGGAGAATAAAGGCCATCACTGAAGACCCCACACACCCAGAATACACACAGCTCGACCAGTTGCCTTCAGGAAGACGCTACAGGTCAAGTCTCACACCAGCAGACTGACAGCTGCTTCCCCTGGACAATCCGTACAGCACCCACGGACTCATACACACACACACACGGTCCGATTAACTCAACATAAACTCGCCATTAAATGCACACCGCACTTGTTAAACTTAACCTTTAACCTTTTTAAACCTTTTAAATCATTTAACGTCAGTGTTTTAAACTGCCATTGTTACTGTTATTTATATATTATTTATTTATTTTATTCTTTTATATGTGGTGCAGAGTGGCCCCACATGCAATTTCATTGTAACCCGTGTGCAATAAAGTCTATTCCTATTCCTAGTTTTGTTTGGTGTGTACTTGTAAGAAAGACAAACGTGTTGCAGAAAAAAAAGGCAGAGGAAAGAGTAAATATTTGGCCTTGATATACAACAAAGAAGTATAAACTGTGTCAGTATACCAGCCTGTAAAAGAATTTTTAAAAACACTGTCAAAGTTGATTTGATGCTTTGGTGACAATGGACAGGGAAACCTCACACCCCTTGGTGTCAGTCAACAGCCCAATTGATAAATGCAGCAGAACTTCTGCACTGACATTCACTCAGCAAACTAAGAAAGCCAGTTGCCTCATATTAAAACCGGCAAGTTTCTATTCCAAGTATGACTGAGAACGTTCACAGAAATTATTCAGGAAGAAGTCTCATTATTCTGCACAGGAAACAAAGATGAAGGCTGTGATATATTGTGATAATGTGTGAAAGTAGATTGTCTACAAAATGTGTGAATCAGTGAGTACATTTGAGCACTAATATTTGGTCCGTAGGACTCAGTATAAAATTCTGCCAAAACGAACCCATGTATCAACTCAACGGCAAGAGAAAGCTCAAAAAAATAGGTTTGTCATTGAAATTAAACCAGATGTCAGTGACGTATGCCTACCTCAGGTAGAGTATCATTGTCTCCAAACACGTCAGCAAAGTCAGATGGACTTTTCCTCAGAGTCTGGTCAGCAGGCAGCGTGTTGTCATTGTAAGAAGAGACGAACTTAAAGTCACTGGTTCGGGAACCTGTCGTCAAGTAGGTGTCATAGTTGTACGCGCTGCGTAAAGTTCCTGTGCCGTCGACATCTGCGTAATTAGGAGGCAGATAAGCGCTGGGGATGGCAACTGCTCCATCAAACAACAGTCTGGGCTTTCTCCTGCGACAAAACCTCACACCCAGGACGATGATGATGAAGGTGAGAAAAAAGGTGGACACAGACACCAGCGCGATGATCAGATACGACGTCAGCTTGGAATTCTTCTCCTCAGAAGAAATGTCCTTCAGTTCCGTCACCTCAGCCAAGTTATCAGAAATAAGTAGATTCATGGAGCAGGTGGCAGACAGAGAGGGCTGTCCGTTATCTTTCACCGACACGATCAGGTTCTGTTTCATGCTGTCAGACTGGGAAATGTCCCGCTGTGTTCGGATCTCTCCGCTATGGAGACCGATAGTGAAAAGTCCAGGATCGGTGGATCTGACGATGTGATAGGACAGCCAGGCGTTCTGTCCGGAGTCCGCGTCCACCGCGATGACTTTGGACACCAGAGAGCCTCCGTGTGCGGCTTTGGGGACCAGCTCGGTCATGAAGGAGTTGCCCTCCGGGGTGGGGTACAGGATCTGAGGACAGTTGTCATTCACATCGGATATGAACACACTGACGGTCACGTTGCTGCTCAGCGGAGGAGAACCGTTGTCTCTGGCCATCACGTGGACCTTGAAGCTCCTCAGCTGTTCATAGTCAAAGGACCTCACAGCGTGGATCACCCCCGTGTCTCCGTTAACAGACAGATAGGAGGACACCGGGGCACCGTTCACCTCACCGGCTAACAGAGAATAAATCACTGTACCGTTTTGTCTCCAGTCGGGGTCTCGAGCGGTAACGGAACATAAAGTGGATCCAGGTTTGTTATTTTCACTGACGTATGCGCTGTAGGACTGTTCCTCAAACACAGGTGGGTTGTCGTTGATGTCTGCCACAGATAAGTGAACAGTCTTAGAGGAGGACAGAGGAGGAGAGCCCTCGTCAGTGGCACTGATTGTAATGTTGTAGTCAGACACCAGTTCACGGTCCAGTTGTCCAGTAGTCACCAGAGAATAATAGTTTTTGATAGAAGGAACTAACGTAAAAGGCGCGTTTTGTTTAATCGAGCAGCGGACCTGTTGACTGTTATCAGAATCTGCATCCTGAACGTTGATGATGCCCACCTCTGTACCAGGTGACACGTTCTCTGGGATCGGATTGGTCAGAGATTTGACAAATACTACAGGTGCATTGTCATTCACATCCGTTATATCAATAATTACTTTTGCCTCTGAAGAAAGTCCATAACCATCTCTGGCCTCAACAAACACTTCATATTTTGACCCATCCTCATAATCTATTTGACCTATCACAGTAATTTCACCCGTTTTCTGATCTAGTGAAAAAAGATGTCGTGATTTATCAGACAGTTGGCTGAATTCATAAGTAACCTCTCCATTCACACCTTCATCTGCGTCTGTTGCACTTACAGTGATAACTGGGGTTTTCAAAGGAGAGTTTTCCTTCAGTGTGGATGAATATACGGCCTGAGTAAAAACGGGGGCGTTGTCATTAGCATCCAGTACAATAACATGGATGACTACAGTCCCAGACCTCTGAGGAGATCCACCATCCACGGCCGTCAGCACTAATTTCATTTCCTGTCGTTCCTCTCTATCCAACTCCTTGTCTAAAACCAGTTCACCATATCGACTCTTAGAACCTGTCGTCTGAATGTTGAACACGAAATTCGGGTTTTGCTGCAATATGTAGCGTTGGACAGAATTCGTCCCTATATCAGCATCATGCGCCGCATTAATACGATATCTGGCTCCTTTGTCAGCAGACTCACGGATCTCCAGCTTCACAGTGTCTTTAGGGAAAACTGGTGCATTGTCATTTACGTCTTGTACTTGCAGGGACAACCGGTGTAACTCCAGCGGATTCTCCAGTAATACGTCGAATTTCAGAACACAGGAAGGTTTTTCTCCACAGTGTTCCTCTCGATCTATTCGGTCAGCAACGATTAAATCTCCGCTCTGAAGATTCATCCCGCAATAATGTTTGCTCTTTCCTTGAATATCAACTCGGGCTTTACGAGCAGAAAGCCTCCCCACCTCCAATCCGAGGTCTTTGGCAATATTTCCAATAACAGATCCTCGTTTCAGCTCCTCCTGGACTGAATAGCTCAGGTCTCCGTGAGTCGAGTGGGCCACAACAAAGAAAAACAGAAAGCCATAGGTCTGAATGAATCCCCACAGGTACATCCTTTGGCAGTAGTACTCAAACTAAAACAATGTGATTGAAACCGCTGTACACGCTGTATTTCCACAATTTTCTCAATCGTCGCCTGAGTTCGACACTGAAGAATAAAGGGAAGGTCGATTATATTAGTGGGTGGTGTGCAAAGCAAACGGAGTGTGTCTCCTCTGTTGGTCTATAGTGACATCTTGAGTCCAAATGACAAATAACGGGTGTCAGCAGATTACTCCAAAACAAACTAGTCATCATAACTCAAAACGAGTTAAACCAATTTTAAGGTGGTATTTTAAGTGTTAGGAAAAGATCTGTTATTATAATTGCCGTATCCAAATTAATATACTGTATGTTAAGTCTCAAATAGCTTAAAGAACAAAACAGCCCTAATTCTTCATATTATTTAAAAATTGTATGTTCAAACGTTTCCATTGTAAATATTACTGATAGATTTTAATCAAATCCCAACATCCCAGTTTTGTTAAGGTTCTGATGAACATGTTATCATTTAATTGTCTTTCGTCGTAATATTTAACAAATAGAATATATGACTATATGGGTGTATATTATATATACAGTATACATATGCACTCACACACCCATATTACACTTACACACCTTCCTACCTACATACTTACATACATGCATTCCAACTTGCAGTCTCGTATTTCTCTTGGAGCAGAGGATGAAAACAGATTGAATTTCCAAACACTTTTCACTTCATGTCAAACAAATGGAGAACCAACTACACTACAGCACCGGCAATGGTCCTCAGAAAGAAACAGCCTTATTGAGTCGCTTCAGCATCATGGACAGTCAGAGAGACCAACTTCCAGATCAGACAGACAAGAGAAAAGCTATGCTGATAGAGGAGAGACAAGGTTCATTGAAAAAGAATTCCTCTAAATGCAACACCAACAGCTCTGCTCAAATTAGAAAATACTGCAGTTTTCTGACCTCTATGCGATACTGTCAACAACAACAACAACAACAAAAAAACAACGTTGCAACTACGTATTGTGGAGTGTCACTAAGGGAGCGCTCGAGGGAGTGCCTCCCTCACCAGAGCCACTGGGGAGCTGGGAAGAGGGTTCAGAACCAGAGACAGCGCTGGCCTCTGGGCCTGGTCGTGGAGGGGAGGTACATGCCTGCCTTCCTGTTTGAGATGATCACACGGGCGTGGTGACTAGCAGCCGGGGCGCATTACCTCTGATCAAGCGGAAGGTGAAATACTGGTGAGCTAAGAGGACAAAAAAGGCTTCGGGAAAACCAATTTCGGCACCAAGGACAGAGACCCGAGCAATCAGAATTTAAGTAAACTGTGCTGCAGGAGAACTAATACGGTTTCCAAATATGTTTGTATGTTTAACTCCAGCAAACAATTTGCAGGTTAAACTTAATTCTGTCATATTAATGGATCATGGAAGAACACCCACTTTAAGGCTACTTTGGTTAAACATGATCCAACATTACACTACATGAAAAAAGGATGAAAACACAGATTTGTTTTTTTTGTTTGCTTTTTTGTTTTTTTTTTTAATATGAAGCACAACATATGATAAAATGACGGTAGAAAACATTATGCATATAATATGATGTGATGCCACCTTATACAAAGAAAACCTGGAAAAGCAAAATCAAAGGACAGTTAGTGGCAAGTAATGTGACTGTCCAGTTGCACAAACTAAGTGCAATGAATTAATCAGTAATAGAAAGATAAAGAAAGAATTTTAAATGCCAATAATAAGTACAACAGCAAATGCAGAGGGTCAAATAGTGCATTGGAAATACAAATATTCTTCCATAACACAGGCAGGGTAAAGAGGACATATTTGGTGTTGATATATGGAAGAAGACAACAGTGAAGTTTAAATTGTGTCAGTACACCAGCCTGAGAAAGTTTTCTAAAACACTGTCAACGTTGATTTGATGATTCAATGACAATGGGCCAGGGGAATGTCAGACCCCTGGGTGTCATATTTTTGTGCAGAAGAACTCCCACGAGTCAGTGTCGACCTGAAGAAACTTCTAGACACGAGGGACAACATGTCCTCAGCAAACTAGAAAATCTAGTTGCCTCAGATTAAAACCAAGTAGTTGATATTTTCAAGGATGACTGAGAAGCTTCAGAAGAAATCTCATTATTCTACGCAGGAAACAAAGATGAAGGTTGTGATATAGTCATGATAATTTGTGAAAGAAGAGTGTCTACAAAATGTGTGAATCACTGAGTAAATTAGAGCACGAATGTTTGGTCCATGGGACTCAGGATGAAATTCTACCAAAACAGACCTATTAAAAGTATCAAATCAACCGCCAGAGAAGCCAAAAATAATAGGTTGGTGTTCGAAGTTAAACAAGAAGTCAGTGACGTATGCCTACCTCAGGAAGAGTATCACTGTCTCCAAACACATCAGCAAAGTCAGACGGGCTTTTCCTCAGAGTCTGGTCAGCAGGCAGCGTGTTGTCATTGTAAGAAGAGACGAACTTAAAGTCACTGGTTCGAGAACCTGTCGTCAAGTAGGTGTCATAGTTGTACGCGCTGCGTAAAGTTCCTGTGCCGTCAACATCTGCGTAATTAGGAGGCAGATAAGCGCTGGGATGGCAACTGCTCCATCAAACAACAGTCTGGGCTTTCTCCTGCGACAAAACCTCACACCCAGGACGATGATGATGAAGGTGAGAAAGAAGGTGGACACAGACACCAGCGCGATGATCAGATACGACGTCAGCTTGGAATTCTTCTCCTCGGAAGAAATGTCCTTCAGTTCCGTCACCTCAGCCAAGTTATCAGAAATAAGTAGATTCATGGAGCAGGTGGCAGACAGAGGGGGCTGTCCGTTATCTTTCACCGACACGATCAGGTTCTGTTTCATGCTGTCAGACTCGGAAATGTCCCGCTGTGTTCGGATCTCTCCGCTGTGGAGACCGATAGTGAAAAGTCCAGGATCGGTGGATCTGACGATGTGATAGGACAGCCAGGCGTTCTGTCCGGAGTCCGCGTCCACCGCGATGACTTTGGACACCAGAGAGCCTCCGTGTGCGGCTTTGGGGACCAACTCGGTCATGAAGGAGTTGCCCTCCGGGGTGGGGTACAGGATCTGAGGACAGTTGTCATTCACATCCGATATGAACACACTGACGGTCACGTTGCTGCTCAGAGGAGGAGAACCGTTGTCTCTGGCCATCACGTGGACCTTGAAGCTCCTCAGCTGTTCATAGTCAAAGGACCTCACAGAGTGGATCACCCCCGTGTCTCCGTTAACAGACAGATATGAGGACACCGGGGCACCGTTCACCTCACCGGCTAACAGAGAATAAATCACTGTACCGTTCTGTCTCCAGTCGGGGTCTCGAGCGGTAACGGAACATAAAGTGGATCCAGGTTTGTTATTTTCACTGACGTATGCGCTGTAGGACTGTTCCTCAAACACAGGTGGGTTGTCGTTGATGTCTGCTACAGATAAGTGAACAGTCTTAGAGGAGGACAGAGGAGGAGAGCCCTCGTCAGTGGCACTGATTGTAATGTTGTAGTCAGACACCAGTTCACGGTCCAGTTGTCCAGTAGTCACCAGAGAATAATAGTTTTTAATAGAAGGAACTAACTTGAAAGGGACGTTTTTGTTTAATCGAGCAGCGGACCTGTTGACTGTTATCAGAATCTGCATCCTGAACGTTGATGATGCCCACCTCTGTACCAGGTGACACGTTCTCTGGGATCGGATTGGTCAGAGATTTGACAAATACTACAGGTGCATTGTCATTCACATCCATTATATCAATAATTACTTTTGCCTCTGAAGACAGTCCATAACCATCTCTGGCCTCAACAAACACTTCATATTTGGACCCATCCTCGTAATCTATTTGACCTATCACAGTAATTTCACCCGTTTTCTGATCTAGAGAAAAACGATCTCGTGATTTATCAGACAATCGGCTGAATTCATAAGTAACCTCTCCATTCACACCTTCATCTGCGTCTGTTGCACTCACAGTGATAACTGGGGTTTTCAAAGGAGAGTTTTCCTTCAGTGTGGATGAATACACGGCCTGGGTAAAAACGGGGGCGTTGTCATTAGCATCAAGTACAATAACATGGATGACTACAGTACCAGACCTCTGAGGAGATCCACCATCCACAGCCGTCAGCAGTAATTTCATTTCCTGTCGTTCCTCTCTATCCAGCTCCTTGTCTAAAACCAATTCACCATATTTACTACCTGAACCCGTCGTCTGAATATTGAACACGAAATTCGGGTTTTGCTGCAATATGTAGCGTTGAACAGAATTCGTCCCTATATCAGCATCGTGCGCCGCATTAATACGATATCTGGCTCCTTTGTCAGCAGACTCACGGATCTCCAGCTTCACTGTGTCTTTAGGGAAAACTGGTGCATTGTCATTTACGTCCTGAACTTGCAGGGACAACCTGTGTAACTCCAGCGGATTCTCCAGTAATACGTCGAATTTCAGAACACAGGAAGGTTTTTCTCCACAGTGTTCCTCTCGATCTATTCGGTCAGCAACGATTAAATCTCCGCTCTGAAGGTTCATCCCGCAATAATGTTTGCTCTTTCCTTGAATATCAACTCGGGCTTTACGAGCAGAAAGCCTCCCCACCTCCAATCCGAGGTCTTTGGCGATATTTCCAATAACAGATCCTCGTTTCAGCTCCTCCTGGACTGAATAGTTCAGGTCTCCGTGAGTCGAGTGGGCCACAACAAAGAGAAACAGAAAGCCATAGGTCTGAATGAATCCCCGCAGGTACATCCTTTAGCAGTAGTACTCAAATTAAAACAATGTGACTGAAACCGCTGTATACGCTGTATTTCCACAATTTTCTCAATCGTCGCCTGAGTTCGACACTGAAGAATAAAGGGACGGTCGATTATATTAGTGGGTGGTGTGCAAAGCAAACGGAGTGTGTCTCCTCTGTTGGTCTATAGTGACATCTTGAGTACAAATGAAAAATAACGGGTGTCAGCAGATA
>NW_027615246.1:45000-50000 GCF_965212315.1 Lampetra planeri | reverse complement strand
GCTCGATGGAATTCGGCGCGAGAGAAACGATGCCCCGTAACGCACATGAGAGCAATCCCGGCCAATTTCTCCCGTTTGATGGGGTCTATGTGTAAAAATTTTGACTTTTTTGAGTGCACGTGCAAATCTGCTGAAAAAGCCTGTGGAAGTTTCACGGCGTTCGTACGATATTTGGCGACGCAAAAATGAGCGATTTCCCAGCTCGATGGAATTCGGAGCGAGAGAAACGATGCCCCGTAACGCACATGAGAGCAATCCCGGCCAATTTCTCCCGTTTGATGGGGTCTATGTGTACAAATTTTGACTTTTTTGAGTGCACGTGCAAATCTGCTGAAAAAGCCTGTGGAAGTTTCACGGCGTTCGTACGATATTTGGCGACGCAAAAATGAGCGATTTCCCAGCTCGAGAGAATTCGGCGCGAGAGAAACGATGCCCCGTAACGCACATGAGAGCAATCCGGGCCAATTTCTCCCGTTTGATGGGGTCTATGTGTAAAAATTTTGACTTTTTTGAGTGCACGTGCAAATCTGCTGAAAAAGCCTGTGGAAGTTTCACGGCGTTCGTACGATATTTGGCGACGCAAAAATGAGCGATTTCCCAGCTCGATGGAATTCGGCGCGAGAGAAACGATGCCCCGTAACGCACATGAGAGCAATCCGGGCCAATTTCTCCCGTTTGATGGGGTCTATGTGTAAAAATTTTGACTTTTTTGAGTGCAGGTGCAAATCTGCTGAAAAAGCCTGTGGAAGTTTCACGGCGTTCGTACGATATTTGGCGACGCAAAAATGAGCGATTTCCCAGCTCGAGAGAATTCGGCGCGAGAGAAACGATGCCCCGTAACGCACATGAGAGCAATCCGGGCCAATTTCTCCCGTTTGATGGGGTCTATGTGTAAAAATTTTGACTTTTTTGAGTGCAGGTGCAAATCTGCTGGAAAAGCCTGTGGAAGTTTCACGGCGTTCGTACGATATTTGGCGACGCAAAAATGAGCGATTTCCCAGCTCGATGGAATTCGGCGCGAGAGAAACGATGCCCCGTAACGCACATGAGAGCAATCCGGGCCAATTTCTCCCGTTTGATGGGGTCTATGTGTACAAATTTTGACTTTTTTGAGTGCACGTGCAAATCTGCTGAAAAAGCCTGTGGAAGTTTCACGGCGTTCGTACGATATTTGGCGACGCAAAAATGAGCGATTTCCCAGCTCGATGGAATTCGGAGCGAGAGAAACGATGCCCCGTAACGCACATGAGAGCAATCCCGGCCAATTTCTCCCGTTTGATGGGGTCTATGTGTACAAATTTTGACTTTTTTGAGTGCACGTGCCAATCTGCTGGAAAAGCCTGTGGAAGTTTCACGGCGTTCGTACGATATTTGGCGACGCAAAAATGAGCGATTTCCCAGCTCGATGGAATTCGGCGCGACAGAAACGATGCCCCGTAACGCACATGAGAGCAATCCGGGCCAATTTCTCCCGTTTGATGGGGTCTATGTGTAAAAATTTTGACTTTTTTGAGTGCAGGTGCAAATCTGCTGGAAAAGCCTGTGGAAGTTTCACGGCGTTCGTACGATATTTGGCGACGCAAAAATGAGCGATTTCCAAGCTCGATGGAATTCGGAGCGAGAGAAACGATGCCCCGTAACGCACATGAGAGCAATCCGGGCCAATTTCTCCCGTTTGATGGGGTCTATGTGTAAAAATTTTGACTTTTTGGAGTGCAGGTGCAAATCTGCTGAAAAAGCCTGTGGAAGTTTCACGGCGTTCGTACGATATTTGGCGACGCAAAAATGAGCGATTTCCCAGCTCGAGAGAATTCGGCGCGAGAGAAACGATGCCCCGTAACGCACATGAGAGCAATCCGGGCCAATTTCTCCCGTTTGATGGGGTCTATGTGTAAAAATTTTGACTTTTTTGAGTGCACGTGCAAATCTGCTGGAAAAGCCTGTGGAAGTTTCACGGCGTTCGTACGATATTTGGCGACGCAAAAATGAGCGATTTCCCAGCTCGATGGAATTCGGCGCGAGAGAAACGATGCCCCGTAACGCACATGAGAGCAATCCCGGCCAATTTCTCCCGTTTGATGGGGTCTATGTGTAAAAATTTTGACTTTTTTGAGTGCACGTGCAAATCTGCTGGAAAAGCCTGTGGAAGTTTCACGGCGTTCGTACGATATTTGGCGACGCAAAAATGAGCGATTTCCCAGCTCGATGGAATTCGGCGCGACAGAAACGATGCCCCGTAACGCACATGAGAGCAATCCGGGCCAATTTCTCCCGTTTGATGGGGTCTATGTGTAAAAATTTTGACTTTTTTGAGTGCACGTGCAAATCTGCTGAAAAAGCCTGTGGAAGTTTCACGGCGTTCGTACGATATTTGGCGACGCAAAAATGAGCGATTTCCCAGCTCGAGAGAATTCGGCGCGAGAGAAACGATGCCCCGTAACGCACATGAGAGCAATCCGGGCCAATTTCTCCCGTTTGATGGGGTCTATGTGTACAAATTTTGACTTTTTTGAGTGCACGTGCAAATCTGCTGAAAAAGCCTGTGGAAGTTTCACGGCGTTCGTACGATATTTGGCGACGCAAAAATGAGCGATTTCCCAGCTCGATGGAATTCGGCGCGACAGAAACGATGCCCCGTAACGCACATGAGAGCAATCCGGGCCAATTTCTCCCGTTTGATGGGGTCTATGTGTAAAAATTTTGACTTTTTTGAGTGCACGTGCAAATCTGCTGAAAAAGCCTGTGGAAGTTTCACGGCGTTCGTACGATATTTGGCGACGCAAAAATGAGCGATTTCCCAGCTCGAGAGAATTCGGCGCGAGAGAAACGATGCCCCGTAACGCACATGAGAGCAATCCGGGCCAATTTCTCCCGTTTGATGGGGTCTATGTGTAAAAATTTTGACTTTTTTGAGTGCAGGTGCAAATCTGCTGGAAAAGCCTGTGGAAGTTTCACGGCGTTCGTACGATATTTGGCGACGCAAAAATGAGCGATTTCCCAGCTCGATGGAATTCGGAGCGAGAGAAACGATGCCCCGTAACGCACATGAGAGCAATCCCGGCCAATTTCTCCCGTTTGATGGGGTCTATGTGTACAAATTTTGACTTTTTTGAGTGCACGTGCCAATCTGCTGAAAAAGCCTGTGGAAGTTTCACGGCGTTCGTACGATATTTGGCGACGCAAAAATGAGCGATTTCCCAGCTCGATGGAATTCGGCGCGAGAGAAACGATGCCCCGTAACGCACATGAGAGCAATCCCGGCCAATTTCTCCCGTTTGATGGGGTCTATGTGTAAAAATTTTGACTTTTTTGAGTGCACGTGCAAATCTGCTGAAAAAGCCTGTGGAAGTTTCACGGCGTTCGTACGATATTTGGCGACGCAAAAATGAGCGATTTCCCAGCTCGATGGAATTCGGAGCGAGAGAAACGATGCCCCGTAACGCACATGAGAGCAATCCCGGCCAATTTCTCCCGTTTGATGGGGTCTATGTGTAAAAATTTTGACTTTTTTGAGTGCACGTGCAAATCTGCTGAAAAAGCCTGTGGAAGTTTCACGGCGTTCGTACGATATTTGGCGACGCAAAAATGAGCGATTTCCCAGCTCGAGAGAATTCGGCGCGAGAGAAACGATGCCCCGTAACGCACATGAGAGCAATCCGGGCCAATTTCTCCCGTTTGATGGGGTCTATGTGTAAAAATTTTGACTTTTTTGAGTGCACGTGCAAATCTGCTGGAAAAGCCTGTGGAAGTTTCACGGCGTTCGTACGATATTTGGCGACGCAAAAATGAGCGATTTCCCAGCTCGATGGAATTCGGCGCGACAGAAACGATGCCCCGTAACGCACATGAGAGCAATCCGGGCCAATTTCTCCCGTTTGATGGGGTCTATGTGTAAAAATTTTGACTTTTTTGAGTGCACGTGCAAATCTGCTGAAAAAGCCTGTGGAAGTTTCACGGCGTTCGTACGATATTTGGCGACGCAAAAATGAGCGATTTCCCAGCTCGATGGAATTCGGCGCGACAGAAACGATGCCCCGTAACGCACATGAGAGCAATCCGGGCCAATTTCTCCCGTTTGATGGGGTCTATGTGTAAAAATTTTGACTTTTTTGAGTGCAGGTGCAAATCTGCTGAAAAAGCCTGTGGAAGTTTCACGGCGTTCGTACGATATTTGGCGACGCAAAAATGAGCGATTTCCCAGCTCGATGGAATTCGGCGCGAGAGAAACGATGCCCCGTAACGCACATGAGAGCAATCCGGGCCAATTTCTCCCGTTTGATGGGGTCTATGTGTAAAAATTTTGACTTTTTTGAGTGCACGTGCAAATCTGCTGAAAAAGCCTGTGGAAGTTTCACGGCGTTCGTACGATATTTGGCGACGCAAAAATGAGCGATTTCCCAGCTCGAGAGAATTCGGCGCGAGAGAAACGATGCCCCGTAACGCACATGAGAGCAATCCGGGCCAATTTCTCCCGTTTGATGGGGTCTATGTGTAAAAATTTTGACTTTTTTGAGTGCAGGTGCAAATCTGCTGGAAAAGCCTGTGGAAGTTTCATCCGACGAAAAAAGCACGTTCTCGAGAAAGCAGGAGAGCTAAGTCATTCACAAATTAGCTGGATTTGGCTTGTGGTTCGTTTCCCAAGTAACAGAGCGGCATCAACCTTTAAGTGCACGCCAGTACATCCCCGTGGGATACAGGGGGTCTCGGCGGACTTTGCTCGGGGGAAAAACGTCGAGGTGAGCCGCCTGGCCATGCTGTTCATGGGTCTCTCCTTTTTAAGTTTCGCCTGCCAATTTATTTTCTCTAGCGGTTTTATACACTAGCACTCGATGTTTTGGGAAAGGAATACAATTGTTCAAAAAACGTCTTCGCAATTCATGTCGTTAGATTGCTAATGAAAATTCGTAAAAAAACGTACACGCCATACATGTTCTTTGCTTCCCTCTCGATACAAGTGAAGGGGAAAAACAGCCTTAACGGTTGCTAAAAAAATCGCCCTT
>NW_027615246.1:32500-35000 GCF_965212315.1 Lampetra planeri | reverse complement strand
CCTGTGGAAGTTTCACGGCGTTCGTACGATATTTGGCGACGCAAAAATGAGCGATTTCCCAGCTCGAGAGAATTCGGCGCGAGAGAAACGATGCCCCGTAACGCACATGAGAGCAATCCGGGCCAATTTCTCCCGTTTGATGGGGTCTATGTGTACAAATTTTGACTTTTTTGAGTGCACGTGCAAATCTGCTGAAAAAGCCTGTGGAAGTTTCACGGCGTTCGTACGATATTTGGCGACGCAAAAATGAGCGATTTCCCAGCTCGATGGAATTCGGCGCGACAGAAACGATGCCCCGTAACGCACATGAGAGCAATCCGGGCCAATTTCTCCCGTTTGATGGGGTCTATGTGTAAAAATTTTGACTTTTTTGAGTGCACGTGCAAATCTGCTGAAAAAGCCTGTGGAAGTTTCACGGCGTTCGTACGATATTTGGCGACGCAAAAATGAGCGATTTCCCAGCTCGAGAGAATTCGGCGCGAGAGAAACGATGCCCCGTAACGCACATGAGAGCAATCCGGGCCAATTTCTCCCGTTTGATGGGGTCTATGTGTAAAAATTTTGACTTTTTTGAGTGCAGGTGCAAATCTGCTGGAAAAGCCTGTGGAAGTTTCACGGCGTTCGTACGATATTTGGCGACGCAAAAATGAGCGATTTCCCAGCTCGATGGAATTCGGAGCGAGAGAAACGATGCCCCGTAACGCACATGAGAGCAATCCCGGCCAATTTCTCCCGTTTGATGGGGTCTATGTGTACAAATTTTGACTTTTTTGAGTGCACGTGCCAATCTGCTGAAAAAGCCTGTGGAAGTTTCACGGCGTTCGTACGATATTTGGCGACGCAAAAATGAGCGATTTCCCAGCTCGATGGAATTCGGCGCGAGAGAAACGATGCCCCGTAACGCACATGAGAGCAATCCCGGCCAATTTCTCCCGTTTGATGGGGTCTATGTGTAAAAATTTTGACTTTTTTGAGTGCACGTGCAAATCTGCTGAAAAAGCCTGTGGAAGTTTCACGGCGTTCGTACGATATTTGGCGACGCAAAAATGAGCGATTTCCCAGCTCGATGGAATTCGGAGCGAGAGAAACGATGCCCCGTAACGCACATGAGAGCAATCCCGGCCAATTTCTCCCGTTTGATGGGGTCTATGTGTAAAAATTTTGACTTTTTTGAGTGCACGTGCAAATCTGCTGAAAAAGCCTGTGGAAGTTTCACGGCGTTCGTACGATATTTGGCGACGCAAAAATGAGCGATTTCCCAGCTCGAGAGAATTCGGCGCGAGAGAAACGATGCCCCGTAACGCACATGAGAGCAATCCGGGCCAATTTCTCCCGTTTGATGGGGTCTATGTGTAAAAATTTTGACTTTTTTGAGTGCACGTGCAAATCTGCTGGAAAAGCCTGTGGAAGTTTCACGGCGTTCGTACGATATTTGGCGACGCAAAAATGAGCGATTTCCCAGCTCGATGGAATTCGGCGCGACAGAAACGATGCCCCGTAACGCACATGAGAGCAATCCGGGCCAATTTCTCCCGTTTGATGGGGTCTATGTGTAAAAATTTTGACTTTTTTGAGTGCACGTGCAAATCTGCTGAAAAAGCCTGTGGAAGTTTCACGGCGTTCGTACGATATTTGGCGACGCAAAAATGAGCGATTTCCCAGCTCGATGGAATTCGGCGCGACAGAAACGATGCCCCGTAACGCACATGAGAGCAATCCGGGCCAATTTCTCCCGTTTGATGGGGTCTATGTGTAAAAATTTTGACTTTTTTGAGTGCAGGTGCAAATCTGCTGAAAAAGCCTGTGGAAGTTTCACGGCGTTCGTACGATATTTGGCGACGCAAAAATGAGCGATTTCCCAGCTCGATGGAATTCGGCGCGAGAGAAACGATGCCCCGTAACGCACATGAGAGCAATCCGGGCCAATTTCTCCCGTTTGATGGGGTCTATGTGTAAAAATTTTGACTTTTTTGAGTGCACGTGCAAATCTGCTGAAAAAGCCTGTGGAAGTTTCACGGCGTTCGTACGATATTTGGCGACGCAAAAATGAGCGATTTCCCAGCTCGAGAGAATTCGGCGCGAGAGAAACGATGCCCCGTAACGCACATGAGAGCAATCCGGGCCAATTTCTCCCGTTTGATGGGGTCTATGTGTAAAAATTTTGACTTTTTTGAGTGCAGGTGCAAATCTGCTGGAAAAGCCTGTGGAAGTTTCATCCGACGAAAAAAGCACGTTCTCGAGAAAGCAGGAGAGCTAAGTCATTCACAAATTAGCTGGATTTGGCTTGTGGTTCGTTTCCCAAGTAACAGAGCGGCATCAACCTTTAAGTGCACGCCAGTACATCCCCGTGGGATACAGGGGGTCTCGGCGGACTTTGCTCGGGGGAAAAACGTCGAGGTGAGCCGCCTGGCCATGCTGTTCATGGGTCTCTCCTTTTTAAGTTTCGCCTGCCAATTTATTTTCTCTAGCGGTTTTATACACTAGCACTCGATGTTTTGGG
>NW_027615246.1:17500-22500 GCF_965212315.1 Lampetra planeri | reverse complement strand
CGCAAAAATGAGCGATTTCCCAGCTCGAGAGAATTCGGCGCGAGAGAAACGATGCCCCGTAACGCACATGAGAGCAATCCGGGCCAATTTCTCCCGTTTGATGGGGTCTATGTGTAAAAATTTTGACTTTTTTGAGTGCACGTGCAAATCTGCTGAAAAAGCCTGTGGAAGTTTCACGGCGTTCGTACGATATTTGGCGACGCAAAAATGAGCGATTTCCCAGCTCGATGGAATTCGGCGCGAGAGAAACGATGCCCCGTAACGCACATGAGAGCAATCCGGGCCAATTTCTCCCGTTTGATGGGGTCTATGTGTAAAAATTTTGACTTTTTTGAGTGCAGGTGCAAATCTGCTGAAAAAGCCTGTGGAAGTTTCACGGCGTTCGTACGATATTTGGCGACGCAAAAATGAGCGATTTCCCAGCTCGAGAGAATTCGGCGCGAGAGAAACGATGCCCCGTAACGCACATGAGAGCAATCCGGGCCAATTTCTCCCGTTTGATGGGGTCTATGTGTAAAAATTTTGACTTTTTTGAGTGCAGGTGCAAATCTGCTGGAAAAGCCTGTGGAAGTTTCACGGCGTTCGTACGATATTTGGCGACGCAAAAATGAGCGATTTCCCAGCTCGATGGAATTCGGCGCGAGAGAAACGATGCCCCGTAACGCACATGAGAGCAATCCGGGCCAATTTCTCCCGTTTGATGGGGTCTATGTGTACAAATTTTGACTTTTTTGAGTGCACGTGCAAATCTGCTGAAAAAGCCTGTGGAAGTTTCACGGCGTTCGTACGATATTTGGCGACGCAAAAATGAGCGATTTCCCAGCTCGATGGAATTCGGAGCGAGAGAAACGATGCCCCGTAACGCACATGAGAGCAATCCCGGCCAATTTCTCCCGTTTGATGGGGTCTATGTGTACAAATTTTGACTTTTTTGAGTGCACGTGCCAATCTGCTGGAAAAGCCTGTGGAAGTTTCACGGCGTTCGTACGATATTTGGCGACGCAAAAATGAGCGATTTCCCAGCTCGATGGAATTCGGCGCGACAGAAACGATGCCCCGTAACGCACATGAGAGCAATCCGGGCCAATTTCTCCCGTTTGATGGGGTCTATGTGTAAAAATTTTGACTTTTTTGAGTGCAGGTGCAAATCTGCTGGAAAAGCCTGTGGAAGTTTCACGGCGTTCGTACGATATTTGGCGACGCAAAAATGAGCGATTTCCAAGCTCGATGGAATTCGGAGCGAGAGAAACGATGCCCCGTAACGCACATGAGAGCAATCCGGGCCAATTTCTCCCGTTTGATGGGGTCTATGTGTAAAAATTTTGACTTTTTGGAGTGCAGGTGCAAATCTGCTGAAAAAGCCTGTGGAAGTTTCACGGCGTTCGTACGATATTTGGCGACGCAAAAATGAGCGATTTCCCAGCTCGAGAGAATTCGGCGCGAGAGAAACGATGCCCCGTAACGCACATGAGAGCAATCCGGGCCAATTTCTCCCGTTTGATGGGGTCTATGTGTAAAAATTTTGACTTTTTTGAGTGCACGTGCAAATCTGCTGGAAAAGCCTGTGGAAGTTTCACGGCGTTCGTACGATATTTGGCGACGCAAAAATGAGCGATTTCCCAGCTCGATGGAATTCGGCGCGAGAGAAACGATGCCCCGTAACGCACATGAGAGCAATCCCGGCCAATTTCTCCCGTTTGATGGGGTCTATGTGTAAAAATTTTGACTTTTTTGAGTGCACGTGCAAATCTGCTGGAAAAGCCTGTGGAAGTTTCACGGCGTTCGTACGATATTTGGCGACGCAAAAATGAGCGATTTCCCAGCTCGATGGAATTCGGCGCGACAGAAACGATGCCCCGTAACGCACATGAGAGCAATCCGGGCCAATTTCTCCCGTTTGATGGGGTCTATGTGTAAAAATTTTGACTTTTTTGAGTGCACGTGCAAATCTGCTGAAAAAGCCTGTGGAAGTTTCACGGCGTTCGTACGATATTTGGCGACGCAAAAATGAGCGATTTCCCAGCTCGAGAGAATTCGGCGCGAGAGAAACGATGCCCCGTAACGCACATGAGAGCAATCCGGGCCAATTTCTCCCGTTTGATGGGGTCTATGTGTACAAATTTTGACTTTTTTGAGTGCACGTGCAAATCTGCTGAAAAAGCCTGTGGAAGTTTCACGGCGTTCGTACGATATTTGGCGACGCAAAAATGAGCGATTTCCCAGCTCGATGGAATTCGGCGCGACAGAAACGATGCCCCGTAACGCACATGAGAGCAATCCGGGCCAATTTCTCCCGTTTGATGGGGTCTATGTGTAAAAATTTTGACTTTTTTGAGTGCACGTGCAAATCTGCTGAAAAAGCCTGTGGAAGTTTCACGGCGTTCGTACGATATTTGGCGACGCAAAAATGAGCGATTTCCCAGCTCGAGAGAATTCGGCGCGAGAGAAACGATGCCCCGTAACGCACATGAGAGCAATCCGGGCCAATTTCTCCCGTTTGATGGGGTCTATGTGTAAAAATTTTGACTTTTTTGAGTGCAGGTGCAAATCTGCTGGAAAAGCCTGTGGAAGTTTCACGGCGTTCGTACGATATTTGGCGACGCAAAAATGAGCGATTTCCCAGCTCGATGGAATTCGGAGCGAGAGAAACGATGCCCCGTAACGCACATGAGAGCAATCCCGGCCAATTTCTCCCGTTTGATGGGGTCTATGTGTACAAATTTTGACTTTTTTGAGTGCACGTGCCAATCTGCTGAAAAAGCCTGTGGAAGTTTCACGGCGTTCGTACGATATTTGGCGACGCAAAAATGAGCGATTTCCCAGCTCGATGGAATTCGGCGCGAGAGAAACGATGCCCCGTAACGCACATGAGAGCAATCCCGGCCAATTTCTCCCGTTTGATGGGGTCTATGTGTAAAAATTTTGACTTTTTTGAGTGCACGTGCAAATCTGCTGAAAAAGCCTGTGGAAGTTTCACGGCGTTCGTACGATATTTGGCGACGCAAAAATGAGCGATTTCCCAGCTCGATGGAATTCGGAGCGAGAGAAACGATGCCCCGTAACGCACATGAGAGCAATCCCGGCCAATTTCTCCCGTTTGATGGGGTCTATGTGTAAAAATTTTGACTTTTTTGAGTGCACGTGCAAATCTGCTGAAAAAGCCTGTGGAAGTTTCACGGCGTTCGTACGATATTTGGCGACGCAAAAATGAGCGATTTCCCAGCTCGAGAGAATTCGGCGCGAGAGAAACGATGCCCCGTAACGCACATGAGAGCAATCCGGGCCAATTTCTCCCGTTTGATGGGGTCTATGTGTAAAAATTTTGACTTTTTTGAGTGCACGTGCAAATCTGCTGGAAAAGCCTGTGGAAGTTTCACGGCGTTCGTACGATATTTGGCGACGCAAAAATGAGCGATTTCCCAGCTCGATGGAATTCGGCGCGACAGAAACGATGCCCCGTAACGCACATGAGAGCAATCCGGGCCAATTTCTCCCGTTTGATGGGGTCTATGTGTAAAAATTTTGACTTTTTTGAGTGCACGTGCAAATCTGCTGAAAAAGCCTGTGGAAGTTTCACGGCGTTCGTACGATATTTGGCGACGCAAAAATGAGCGATTTCCCAGCTCGATGGAATTCGGCGCGACAGAAACGATGCCCCGTAACGCACATGAGAGCAATCCGGGCCAATTTCTCCCGTTTGATGGGGTCTATGTGTAAAAATTTTGACTTTTTTGAGTGCAGGTGCAAATCTGCTGAAAAAGCCTGTGGAAGTTTCACGGCGTTCGTACGATATTTGGCGACGCAAAAATGAGCGATTTCCCAGCTCGATGGAATTCGGCGCGAGAGAAACGATGCCCCGTAACGCACATGAGAGCAATCCGGGCCAATTTCTCCCGTTTGATGGGGTCTATGTGTAAAAATTTTGACTTTTTTGAGTGCACGTGCAAATCTGCTGAAAAAGCCTGTGGAAGTTTCACGGCGTTCGTACGATATTTGGCGACGCAAAAATGAGCGATTTCCCAGCTCGAGAGAATTCGGCGCGAGAGAAACGATGCCCCGTAACGCACATGAGAGCAATCCGGGCCAATTTCTCCCGTTTGATGGGGTCTATGTGTAAAAATTTTGACTTTTTTGAGTGCAGGTGCAAATCTGCTGGAAAAGCCTGTGGAAGTTTCATCCGACGAAAAAAGCACGTTCTCGAGAAAGCAGGAGAGCTAAGTCATTCACAAATTAGCTGGATTTGGCTTGTGGTTCGTTTCCCAAGTAACAGAGCGGCATCAACCTTTAAGTGCACGCCAGTACATCCCCGTGGGATACAGGGGGTCTCGGCGGACTTTGCTCGGGGGAAAAACGTCGAGGTGAGCCGCCTGGCCATGCTGTTCATGGGTCTCTCCTTTTTAAGTTTCGCCTGCCAATTTATTTTCTCTAGCGGTTTTATACACTAGCACTCGATGTTTTGGGAAAGGAATACAATTGTTCAAAAAACGTCTTCGCAATTCATGTCGTTAGATTGCTAATGAAAATTCGTAAAAAAACGTACACGCCATACATGTTCTTTGCTTCCCTCTCGATACAAGTGAAGGGGAAAAACAGCCTTAACGGTTGCTAAAAAAATCGCCCTTTACATATACATGGGTCGTCTTCCCCTCTCGACAACGGAGACAAGTAACCCACGCCAGGCACTGTCAGTAACTGCCATAGATCTGCTTTAAAATGCCCATTCGTCTTGCGTCGCTCACGTTCCCGGAGCTTTGGGTAATGTCTGAGGCCTATCCCCGCTAATTTCTACCGTTTGTCGGTAGCTGTCTGTAAAAATATAGCATACACCAAAACGAGAAAATATTTCCATCGCACCTGCACAAGTGTATGGACAATGGCAATCTTCATGCGATGCATAAGTGGTGTGTGTCAGCAGGTTTTGTTTCCCAAGTTTTCCGTGAATGAGCGAGTATCTTGAGCTGTGTGACTCAGCCCGAGGGAGCCTCTTCTCCTCCAGAGTG
>NW_027615246.1:2500-7500 GCF_965212315.1 Lampetra planeri | reverse complement strand
AGGTGCAAATCTGCTGGAAAAGCCTGTGGAAGTTTCACGGCGTTCGTACGATATTTGGCGACGCAAAAATGAGCGATTTCCCAGCTCGATGGAATTCGGCGCGAGAGAAACGATGCCCCGTAACGCACATGAGAGCAATCCGGGCCAATTTCTCCCGTTTGATGGGGTCTATGTGTACAAATTTTGACTTTTTTGAGTGCACGTGCAAATCTGCTGAAAAAGCCTGTGGAAGTTTCACGGCGTTCGTACGATATTTGGCGACGCAAAAATGAGCGATTTCCCAGCTCGATGGAATTCGGAGCGAGAGAAACGATGCCCCGTAACGCACATGAGAGCAATCCCGGCCAATTTCTCCCGTTTGATGGGGTCTATGTGTACAAATTTTGACTTTTTTGAGTGCACGTGCCAATCTGCTGGAAAAGCCTGTGGAAGTTTCACGGCGTTCGTACGATATTTGGCGACGCAAAAATGAGCGATTTCCCAGCTCGATGGAATTCGGCGCGACAGAAACGATGCCCCGTAACGCACATGAGAGCAATCCGGGCCAATTTCTCCCGTTTGATGGGGTCTATGTGTAAAAATTTTGACTTTTTTGAGTGCAGGTGCAAATCTGCTGGAAAAGCCTGTGGAAGTTTCACGGCGTTCGTACGATATTTGGCGACGCAAAAATGAGCGATTTCCAAGCTCGATGGAATTCGGAGCGAGAGAAACGATGCCCCGTAACGCACATGAGAGCAATCCGGGCCAATTTCTCCCGTTTGATGGGGTCTATGTGTAAAAATTTTGACTTTTTGGAGTGCAGGTGCAAATCTGCTGAAAAAGCCTGTGGAAGTTTCACGGCGTTCGTACGATATTTGGCGACGCAAAAATGAGCGATTTCCCAGCTCGAGAGAATTCGGCGCGAGAGAAACGATGCCCCGTAACGCACATGAGAGCAATCCGGGCCAATTTCTCCCGTTTGATGGGGTCTATGTGTAAAAATTTTGACTTTTTTGAGTGCACGTGCAAATCTGCTGGAAAAGCCTGTGGAAGTTTCACGGCGTTCGTACGATATTTGGCGACGCAAAAATGAGCGATTTCCCAGCTCGATGGAATTCGGCGCGAGAGAAACGATGCCCCGTAACGCACATGAGAGCAATCCCGGCCAATTTCTCCCGTTTGATGGGGTCTATGTGTAAAAATTTTGACTTTTTTGAGTGCACGTGCAAATCTGCTGGAAAAGCCTGTGGAAGTTTCACGGCGTTCGTACGATATTTGGCGACGCAAAAATGAGCGATTTCCCAGCTCGATGGAATTCGGCGCGACAGAAACGATGCCCCGTAACGCACATGAGAGCAATCCGGGCCAATTTCTCCCGTTTGATGGGGTCTATGTGTAAAAATTTTGACTTTTTTGAGTGCACGTGCAAATCTGCTGAAAAAGCCTGTGGAAGTTTCACGGCGTTCGTACGATATTTGGCGACGCAAAAATGAGCGATTTCCCAGCTCGAGAGAATTCGGCGCGAGAGAAACGATGCCCCGTAACGCACATGAGAGCAATCCGGGCCAATTTCTCCCGTTTGATGGGGTCTATGTGTACAAATTTTGACTTTTTTGAGTGCACGTGCAAATCTGCTGAAAAAGCCTGTGGAAGTTTCACGGCGTTCGTACGATATTTGGCGACGCAAAAATGAGCGATTTCCCAGCTCGATGGAATTCGGCGCGACAGAAACGATGCCCCGTAACGCACATGAGAGCAATCCGGGCCAATTTCTCCCGTTTGATGGGGTCTATGTGTAAAAATTTTGACTTTTTTGAGTGCACGTGCAAATCTGCTGAAAAAGCCTGTGGAAGTTTCACGGCGTTCGTACGATATTTGGCGACGCAAAAATGAGCGATTTCCCAGCTCGAGAGAATTCGGCGCGAGAGAAACGATGCCCCGTAACGCACATGAGAGCAATCCGGGCCAATTTCTCCCGTTTGATGGGGTCTATGTGTAAAAATTTTGACTTTTTTGAGTGCAGGTGCAAATCTGCTGGAAAAGCCTGTGGAAGTTTCACGGCGTTCGTACGATATTTGGCGACGCAAAAATGAGCGATTTCCCAGCTCGATGGAATTCGGAGCGAGAGAAACGATGCCCCGTAACGCACATGAGAGCAATCCCGGCCAATTTCTCCCGTTTGATGGGGTCTATGTGTACAAATTTTGACTTTTTTGAGTGCACGTGCCAATCTGCTGAAAAAGCCTGTGGAAGTTTCACGGCGTTCGTACGATATTTGGCGACGCAAAAATGAGCGATTTCCCAGCTCGATGGAATTCGGCGCGAGAGAAACGATGCCCCGTAACGCACATGAGAGCAATCCCGGCCAATTTCTCCCGTTTGATGGGGTCTATGTGTAAAAATTTTGACTTTTTTGAGTGCACGTGCAAATCTGCTGAAAAAGCCTGTGGAAGTTTCACGGCGTTCGTACGATATTTGGCGACGCAAAAATGAGCGATTTCCCAGCTCGATGGAATTCGGAGCGAGAGAAACGATGCCCCGTAACGCACATGAGAGCAATCCCGGCCAATTTCTCCCGTTTGATGGGGTCTATGTGTAAAAATTTTGACTTTTTTGAGTGCACGTGCAAATCTGCTGAAAAAGCCTGTGGAAGTTTCACGGCGTTCGTACGATATTTGGCGACGCAAAAATGAGCGATTTCCCAGCTCGAGAGAATTCGGCGCGAGAGAAACGATGCCCCGTAACGCACATGAGAGCAATCCGGGCCAATTTCTCCCGTTTGATGGGGTCTATGTGTAAAAATTTTGACTTTTTTGAGTGCACGTGCAAATCTGCTGGAAAAGCCTGTGGAAGTTTCACGGCGTTCGTACGATATTTGGCGACGCAAAAATGAGCGATTTCCCAGCTCGATGGAATTCGGCGCGACAGAAACGATGCCCCGTAACGCACATGAGAGCAATCCGGGCCAATTTCTCCCGTTTGATGGGGTCTATGTGTAAAAATTTTGACTTTTTTGAGTGCACGTGCAAATCTGCTGAAAAAGCCTGTGGAAGTTTCACGGCGTTCGTACGATATTTGGCGACGCAAAAATGAGCGATTTCCCAGCTCGATGGAATTCGGCGCGACAGAAACGATGCCCCGTAACGCACATGAGAGCAATCCGGGCCAATTTCTCCCGTTTGATGGGGTCTATGTGTAAAAATTTTGACTTTTTTGAGTGCAGGTGCAAATCTGCTGAAAAAGCCTGTGGAAGTTTCACGGCGTTCGTACGATATTTGGCGACGCAAAAATGAGCGATTTCCCAGCTCGATGGAATTCGGCGCGAGAGAAACGATGCCCCGTAACGCACATGAGAGCAATCCGGGCCAATTTCTCCCGTTTGATGGGGTCTATGTGTAAAAATTTTGACTTTTTTGAGTGCACGTGCAAATCTGCTGAAAAAGCCTGTGGAAGTTTCACGGCGTTCGTACGATATTTGGCGACGCAAAAATGAGCGATTTCCCAGCTCGAGAGAATTCGGCGCGAGAGAAACGATGCCCCGTAACGCACATGAGAGCAATCCGGGCCAATTTCTCCCGTTTGATGGGGTCTATGTGTAAAAATTTTGACTTTTTTGAGTGCAGGTGCAAATCTGCTGGAAAAGCCTGTGGAAGTTTCATCCGACGAAAAAAGCACGTTCTCGAGAAAGCAGGAGAGCTAAGTCATTCACAAATTAGCTGGATTTGGCTTGTGGTTCGTTTCCCAAGTAACAGAGCGGCATCAACCTTTAAGTGCACGCCAGTACATCCCCGTGGGATACAGGGGGTCTCGGCGGACTTTGCTCGGGGGAAAAACGTCGAGGTGAGCCGCCTGGCCATGCTGTTCATGGGTCTCTCCTTTTTAAGTTTCGCCTGCCAATTTATTTTCTCTAGCGGTTTTATACACTAGCACTCGATGTTTTGGGAAAGGAATACAATTGTTCAAAAAACGTCTTCGCAATTCATGTCGTTAGATTGCTAATGAAAATTCGTAAAAAAACGTACACGCCATACATGTTCTTTGCTTCCCTCTCGATACAAGTGAAGGGGAAAAACAGCCTTAACGGTTGCTAAAAAAATCGCCCTTTACATATACATGGGTCGTCTTCCCCTCTCGACAACGGAGACAAGTAACCCACGCCAGGCACTGTCAGTAACTGCCATAGATCTGCTTTAAAATGCCCATTCGTCTTGCGTCGCTCACGTTCCCGGAGCTTTGGGTAATGTCTGAGGCCTATCCCCGCTAATTTCTACCGTTTGTCGGTAGCTGTCTGTAAAAATATAGCATACACCAAAACGAGAAAATATTTCCATCGCACCTGCACAAGTGTATGGACAATGGCAATCTTCATGCGATGCATAAGTGGTGTGTGTCAGCAGGTTTTGTTTCCCAAGTTTTCCGTGAATGAGCGAGTATCTTGAGCTGTGTGACTCAGCCCGAGGGAGCCTCTTCTCCTCCAGAGTGTGTGGGGAAGGCTGTCCCCTTGGGTTGGTGCTGCACGGGTTCGCTGCGCTGTTTGGTCTTGTGCCAAGGAAGGCTGCCAACTGTGCAAGAATTTTAGGGTTGGTTTCAATTGCCGTTGCCGGTCCATAGAGTAGCGAGCATTGTAAGGCCGCTCTAGAGGTTTGCAGGCATGTGGGGTCGACCCCTGCTCCTTCCCTCCCCACCCCACGTAGGGTGTGTGTGGTGCGCTTACAGCTGCCTCAAAGTGGCTGGCCTTGTGGGAAGCCCTGTGTTTTGTGAGCTTTCAGCACCGTCAGGTTGCCAAACGGGGGTAGCATACACGACAAAGCGAGGCCCCTCCTTGTGGTGGTTTGTGTTGTGTGAAGTCCGTGCCAAAAGGGTGTGTTTACATGGTGTGCGTGGGGGTCCTGTCCGTCCGAATTTGGACGCGTGTGGGGACTCTCCTCTGCCTGGGTGCATGCTTGCCTCAGGAGAGTGACTCCTGCCTGCCCTACTTGGGCAGGCTGGGGCCCGCAAACGCTGTGTGTGAGCCAGGCGAG
>NW_027615245.1:30000-47500 GCF_965212315.1 Lampetra planeri | reverse complement strand
TATTTGGCGACGCAAAAATGAGCGATTTCCCAGCTCGAGAGAATTCGGCGCGAGAGAAACGATGCCCCGTAACGCACATGAGAGCAATCCGGGCCAATTTCTCCCGTTTGATGGGGTCTATGTGTAAAAATTTTGACTTTTTTGAGTGCAGGTGCAAATCTGCTGGAAAAGCCTGTGGAAGTTTCACGGCGTTCGTACGATATTTGGCGACGCAAAAATGAGCGATTTCCAAGCTCGATGGAATTCGGAGCGAGAGAAACGATGCCCCGTAACGCACATGAGAGCAATCCGGGCCAATTTCTCCCGTTTGATGGGGTCTATGTGTAAAAATTTTGACTTTTTTGAGTGCAGGTGCAAATCTGCTGGAAAAGCCTGTGGAAGTTTCACGGCGTTCGTACGATATTTGGCGACGCAAAAATGAGCGATTTCCCAGCTCGATGGAATTCGGCGCGAGAGAAACGATGCCCCGTAACGCACATGAGAGCAATCCCGGCCAATTTCTCCCGTTTGATGGGGTCTATGTGTAAAAATTTTGACTTTTTTGAGTGCACGTGCAAATCTGCTGAAAAAGCCTGTGGAAGTTTCACGGCGTTCGTACGATATTTGGCGACGCAAAAATGAGCGATTTCCCAGCTCGATGGAATTCGGAGCGAGAGAAACGATGCCCCGTAACGCACATGAGAGCAATCCCGGCCAATTTCTCCCGTTTGATGGGGTCTATGTGTACAAATTTTGACTTTTTTGAGTGCACGTGCAAATCTGCTGAAAAAGCCTGTGGAAGTTTCACGGCGTTCGTACGATATTTGGCGACGCAAAAATGAGCGATTTCCCAGCTCGAGAGAATTCGGCGCGAGAGAAACGATGCCCCGTAACGCACATGAGAGCAATCCGGGCCAATTTCTCCCGTTTGATGGGGTCTATGTGTAAAAATTTTGACTTTTTTGAGTGCACGTGCAAATCTGCTGAAAAAGCCTGTGGAAGTTTCACGGCGTTCGTACGATATTTGGCGACGCAAAAATGAGCGATTTCCCAGCTCGATGGAATTCGGCGCGAGAGAAACGATGCCCCGTAACGCACATGAGAGCAATCCGGGCCAATTTCTCCCGTTTGATGGGGTCTATGTGTAAAAATTTTGACTTTTTTGAGTGCAGGTGCAAATCTGCTGAAAAAGCCTGTGGAAGTTTCACGGCGTTCGTACGATATTTGGCGACGCAAAAATGAGCGATTTCCCAGCTCGAGAGAATTCGGCGCGAGAGAAACGATGCCCCGTAACGCACATGAGAGCAATCCGGGCCAATTTCTCCCGTTTGATGGGGTCTATGTGTAAAAATTTTGACTTTTTTGAGTGCAGGTGCAAATCTGCTGGAAAAGCCTGTGGAAGTTTCACGGCGTTCGTACGATATTTGGCGACGCAAAAATGAGCGATTTCCCAGCTCGATGGAATTCGGCGCGAGAGAAACGATGCCCCGTAACGCACATGAGAGCAATCCGGGCCAATTTCTCCCGTTTGATGGGGTCTATGTGTACAAATTTTGACTTTTTTGAGTGCACGTGCAAATCTGCTGAAAAAGCCTGTGGAAGTTTCACGGCGTTCGTACGATATTTGGCGACGCAAAAATGAGCGATTTCCCAGCTCGATGGAATTCGGAGCGAGAGAAACGATGCCCCGTAACGCACATGAGAGCAATCCCGGCCAATTTCTCCCGTTTGATGGGGTCTATGTGTACAAATTTTGACTTTTTTGAGTGCACGTGCCAATCTGCTGGAAAAGCCTGTGGAAGTTTCACGGCGTTCGTACGATATTTGGCGACGCAAAAATGAGCGATTTCCCAGCTCGATGGAATTCGGCGCGACAGAAACGATGCCCCGTAACGCACATGAGAGCAATCCGGGCCAATTTCTCCCGTTTGATGGGGTCTATGTGTAAAAATTTTGACTTTTTTGAGTGCAGGTGCAAATCTGCTGGAAAAGCCTGTGGAAGTTTCACGGCGTTCGTACGATATTTGGCGACGCAAAAATGAGCGATTTCCAAGCTCGATGGAATTCGGAGCGAGAGAAACGATGCCCCGTAACGCACATGAGAGCAATCCGGGCCAATTTCTCCCGTTTGATGGGGTCTATGTGTAAAAATTTTGACTTTTTGGAGTGCAGGTGCAAATCTGCTGAAAAAGCCTGTGGAAGTTTCACGGCGTTCGTACGATATTTGGCGACGCAAAAATGAGCGATTTCCCAGCTCGAGAGAATTCGGCGCGAGAGAAACGATGCCCCGTAACGCACATGAGAGCAATCCGGGCCAATTTCTCCCGTTTGATGGGGTCTATGTGTAAAAATTTTGACTTTTTTGAGTGCACGTGCAAATCTGCTGGAAAAGCCTGTGGAAGTTTCACGGCGTTCGTACGATATTTGGCGACGCAAAAATGAGCGATTTCCCAGCTCGATGGAATTCGGCGCGAGAGAAACGATGCCCCGTAACGCACATGAGAGCAATCCCGGCCAATTTCTCCCGTTTGATGGGGTCTATGTGTAAAAATTTTGACTTTTTTGAGTGCACGTGCAAATCTGCTGGAAAAGCCTGTGGAAGTTTCACGGCGTTCGTACGATATTTGGCGACGCAAAAATGAGCGATTTCCCAGCTCGATGGAATTCGGCGCGACAGAAACGATGCCCCGTAACGCACATGAGAGCAATCCGGGCCAATTTCTCCCGTTTGATGGGGTCTATGTGTAAAAATTTTGACTTTTTTGAGTGCACGTGCAAATCTGCTGAAAAAGCCTGTGGAAGTTTCACGGCGTTCGTACGATATTTGGCGACGCAAAAATGAGCGATTTCCCAGCTCGAGAGAATTCGGCGCGAGAGAAACGATGCCCCGTAACGCACATGAGAGCAATCCGGGCCAATTTCTCCCGTTTGATGGGGTCTATGTGTACAAATTTTGACTTTTTTGAGTGCACGTGCAAATCTGCTGAAAAAGCCTGTGGAAGTTTCACGGCGTTCGTACGATATTTGGCGACGCAAAAATGAGCGATTTCCCAGCTCGATGGAATTCGGCGCGACAGAAACGATGCCCCGTAACGCACATGAGAGCAATCCGGGCCAATTTCTCCCGTTTGATGGGGTCTATGTGTAAAAATTTTGACTTTTTTGAGTGCACGTGCAAATCTGCTGAAAAAGCCTGTGGAAGTTTCACGGCGTTCGTACGATATTTGGCGACGCAAAAATGAGCGATTTCCCAGCTCGAGAGAATTCGGCGCGAGAGAAACGATGCCCCGTAACGCACATGAGAGCAATCCGGGCCAATTTCTCCCGTTTGATGGGGTCTATGTGTAAAAATTTTGACTTTTTTGAGTGCAGGTGCAAATCTGCTGGAAAAGCCTGTGGAAGTTTCACGGCGTTCGTACGATATTTGGCGACGCAAAAATGAGCGATTTCCCAGCTCGATGGAATTCGGAGCGAGAGAAACGATGCCCCGTAACGCACATGAGAGCAATCCCGGCCAATTTCTCCCGTTTGATGGGGTCTATGTGTACAAATTTTGACTTTTTTGAGTGCACGTGCCAATCTGCTGAAAAAGCCTGTGGAAGTTTCACGGCGTTCGTACGATATTTGGCGACGCAAAAATGAGCGATTTCCCAGCTCGATGGAATTCGGCGCGAGAGAAACGATGCCCCGTAACGCACATGAGAGCAATCCCGGCCAATTTCTCCCGTTTGATGGGGTCTATGTGTAAAAATTTTGACTTTTTTGAGTGCACGTGCAAATCTGCTGAAAAAGCCTGTGGAAGTTTCACGGCGTTCGTACGATATTTGGCGACGCAAAAATGAGCGATTTCCCAGCTCGATGGAATTCGGAGCGAGAGAAACGATGCCCCCGTAACGCACATGAGAGCAATCCCGGCCAATTTCTCCCGTTTGATGGGGTCTATGTGTAAAAATTTTGACTTTTTTGAGTGCACGTGCAAATCTGCTGAAAAAGCCTGTGGAAGTTTCACGGCGTTCGTACGATATTTGGCGACGCAAAAATGAGCGATTTCCCAGCTCGAGAGAATTCGGCGCGAGAGAAACGATGCCCCGTAACGCACATGAGAGCAATCCGGGCCAATTTCTCCCGTTTGATGGGGTCTATGTGTAAAAATTTTGACTTTTTTGAGTGCACGTGCAAATCTGCTGGAAAAGCCTGTGGAAGTTTCACGGCGTTCGTACGATATTTGGCGACGCAAAAATGAGCGATTTCCCAGCTCGATGGAATTCGGCGCGACAGAAACGATGCCCCGTAACGCACATGAGAGCAATCCGGGCCAATTTCTCCCGTTTGATGGGGTCTATGTGTAAAAATTTTGACTTTTTTGAGTGCAGGTGCAAATCTGCTGAAAAAGCCTGTGGAAGTTTCACGGCGTTCGTACGATATTTGGCGACGCAAAAATGAGCGATTTCCCAGCTCGAGAGAATTCGGCGCGAGAGAAACGATGCCCCGTAACGCACATGAGAGCAATCCGGGCCAATTTCTCCCGTTTGATGGGGTCTATGTGTACAAATTTTGACTTTTTTGAGTGCACGTGCAAATCTGCTGAAAAAGCCTGTGGAAGTTTCACGGCGTTCGTACGATATTTGGCGACGCAAAAATGAGCGATTTCCCAGCTCGATGGAATTCGGCGCGAGAGAAACGATGCCCCGTAACGCACATGAGAGCAATCCGGGCCAATTTCTCCCGTTTGATGGGGTCTATGTGTAAAAATTTTGACTTTTTTGAGTGCAGGTGCAAATCTGCTGAAAAAGCCTGTGGAAGTTTCACGGCGTTCGTACGATATTTGGCGACGCAAAAATGAGCGATTTCCCAGCTCGAGAGAATTCGGCGCGAGAGAAACGATGCCCCGTAACGCACATGAGAGCAATCCGGGCCAATTTCTCCCGTTTGATGGGGTCTATGTGTAAAAATTTTGACTTTTTTGAGTGCAGGTGCAAATCTGCTGGAAAAGCCTGTGGAAGTTTCACGGCGTTCGTACGATATTTGGCGACGCAAAAATGAGCGATTTCCCAGCTCGATGGAATTCGGAGCGAGAGAAACGATGCCCCGTAACGCACATGAGAGCAATCCCGGCCAATTTCTCCCGTTTGATGGGGTCTATGTGTACAAATTTTGACTTTTTTGAGTGCACGTGCCAATCTGCTGGAAAAGCCTGTGGAAGTTTCACGGCGTTCGTACGATATTTGGCGACGCAAAAATGAGCGATTTCCCAGCTCGATGGAATTCGGCGCGAGAGAAACGATGCCCCGTAACGCACATGAGAGCAATCCCGGCCAATTTCTCCCGTTTGATGGGGTCTATGTGTAAAAATTTTGACTTTTTTGAGTGCACGTGCAAATCTGCTGAAAAAGCCTGTGGAAGTTTCACGGCGTTCGTACGATATTTGGCGACGCAAAAATGAGCGATTTCCCAGCTCGATGGAATTCGGAGCGAGAGAAACGATGCCCCGTAACGCACATGAGAGCAATCCCGGCCAATTTCTCCCGTTTGATGGGGTCTATGTGTAAAAATTTTGACTTTTTTGAGTGCACGTGCAAATCTGCTGGAAAAGCCTGTGGAAGTTTCACGGCGTTCGTACGATATTTGGCGACGCAAAAATGAGCGATTTCCCAGCTCGAGAGAATTCGGCGCGAGAGAAACGATGCCCCGTAACGCACATGAGAGCAATCCGGGCCAATTTCTCCCGTTTGATGGGGTCTATGTGTAAAAATTTTGACTTTTTTGAGTGCACGTGCAAATCTGCTGGAAAAGCCTGTGGAAGTTTCACGGCGTTCGTACGATATTTGGCGACGCAAAAATGAGCGATTTCCCAGCTCGATGGAATTCGGCGCGAGAGAAACGATGCCCCGTAACGCACATGAGAGCAATCCCGGCCAATTTCTCCCGTTTGATGGGGTCTATGTGTACAAATTTTGACTTTTTTGAGTGCACGTGCAAATCTGCTGAAAAAGCCTGTGGAAGTTTCACGGCGTTCGTACGATATTTGGCGACGCAAAAATGAGCGATTTCCCAGCTCGATGGAATTCGGAGCGAGAGAAACGATGCCCCGTAACGCACATGAGAGCAATCCCGGCCAATTTCTCCCGTTTGATGGGGTCTATGTGTACAAATTTTGACTTTTTTGAGTGCAGGTGCAAATCTGCTGAAAAAGCCTGTGGAAGTTTCACGGCGTTCGTACGATATTTGGCGACGCAAAAATGAGCGATTTCCCAGCTCGAGAGAATTCGGCGCGAGAGAAACGATGCCCCGTAACGCACATGAGAGCAATCCGGGCCAATTTCTCCCGTTTGATGGGGTCTATGTGTAAAAATTTTGACTTTTTTGAGTGCAGGTGCAAATCTGCTGGAAAAGCCTGTGGAAGTTTCACGGCGTTCGTACGATATTTGGCGACGCAAAAATGAGCGATTTCCAAGCTCGATGGAATTCGGAGCGAGAGAAACGATGCCCCGTAACGCACATGAGAGCAATCCGGGCCAATTTCTCCCGTTTGATGGGGTCTATGTGTAAAAATTTTGACTTTTTTGAGTGCAGGTGCAAATCTGCTGGAAAAGCCTGTGGAAGTTTCACGGCGTTCGTACGATATTTGGCGACGCAAAAATGAGCGATTTCCCAGCTCGATGGAATTCGGCGCGAGAGAAACGATGCCCCGTAACGCACATGAGAGCAATCCCGGCCAATTTCTCCCGTTTGATGGGGTCTATGTGTAAAAATTTTGACTTTTTTGAGTGCACGTGCAAATCTGCTGAAAAAGCCTGTGGAAGTTTCACGGCGTTCGTACGATATTTGGCGACGCAAAAATGAGCGATTTCCCAGCTCGATGGAATTCGGAGCGAGAGAAACGATGCCCCGTAACGCACATGAGAGCAATCCCGGCCAATTTCTCCCGTTTGATGGGGTCTATGTGTACAAATTTTGACTTTTTTGAGTGCACGTGCAAATCTGCTGAAAAAGCCTGTGGAAGTTTCACGGCGTTCGTACGATATTTGGCGACGCAAAAATGAGCGATTTCCCAGCTCGAGAGAATTCGGCGCGAGAGAAACGATGCCCCGTAACGCACATGAGAGCAATCCGGGCCAATTTCTCCCGTTTGATGGGGTCTATGTGTACAAATTTTGACTTTTTTGAGTGCACGTGCAAATCTGCTGAAAAAGCCTGTGGAAGTTTCACGGCGTTCGTACGATATTTGGCGACGCAAAAATGAGCGATTTCCCAGCTCGATGGAATTCGGCGCGAGAGAAACGATGCCCCGTAACGCACATGAGAGCAATCCGGGCCAATTTCTCCCGTTTGATGGGGTCTATGTGTAAAAATTTTGACTTTTTTGAGTGCAGGTGCAAATCTGCTGAAAAAGCCTGTGGAAGTTTCACGGCGTTCGTACGATATTTGGCGACGCAAAAATGAGCGATTTCCCAGCTCGATGGAATTCGGAGCGAGAGAAACGATGCCCCGTAACGCACATGAGAGCAATCCCGGCCAATTTCTCCCGTTTGATGGGGTCTATGTGTACAAATTTTGACTTTTTTGAGTGCACGTGCCAATCTGCTGGAAAAGCCTGTGGAAGTTTCACGGCGTTCGTACGATATTTGGCGACGCAAAAATGAGCGATTTCCCAGCTCGATGGAATTCGGCGCGACAGAAACGATGCCCCGTAACGCACATGAGAGCAATCCGGGCCAATTTCTCCCGTTTGATGGGGTCTATGTGTAAAAATTTTGACTTTTTTGAGTGCAGGTGCAAATCTGCTGGAAAAGCCTGTGGAAGTTTCACGGCGTTCGTACGATATTTGGCGACGCAAAAATGAGCGATTTCCAAGCTCGATGGAATTCGGAGCGAGAGAAACGATGCCCCGTAACGCACATGAGAGCAATCCGGGCCAATTTCTCCCGTTTGATGGGGTCTATGTGTACAAATTTTGACTTTTTTGAGTGCAGGTGCAAATCTGCTGAAAAAGCCTGTGGAAGTTTCACGGCGTTCGTACGATATTTGGCGACGCAAAAATGAGCGATTTCCCAGCTCGAGAGAATTCGGCGCGAGAGAAACGATGCCCCGTAACGCACATGAGAGCAATCCGGGCCAATTTCTCCCGTTTGATGGGGTCTATGTGTAAAAATTTTGACTTTTTTGAGTGCAGGTGCAAATCTGCTGGAAAAGCCTGTGGAAGTTTCACGGCGTTCGTACGATATTTGGCGACGCAAAAATGAGCGATTTCCAAGCTCGATGGAATTCGGAGCGAGAGAAACGATGCCCCGTAACGCACATGAGAGCAATCCGGGCCAATTTCTCCCGTTTGATGGGGTCTATGTGTAAAAATTTTGACTTTTTTGAGTGCAGGTGCAAATCTGCTGGAAAAGCCTGTGGAAGTTTCACGGCGTTCGTACGATATTTGGCGACGCAAAAATGAGCGATTTCCCAGCTCGATGGAATTCGGCGCGAGAGAAACGATGCCCCGTAACGCACATGAGAGCAATCCCGGCCAATTTCTCCCGTTTGATGGGGTCTATGTGTAAAAATTTTGACTTTTTTGAGTGCACGTGCAAATCTGCTGAAAAAGCCTGTGGAAGTTTCACGGCGTTCGTACGATATTTGGCGACGCAAAAATGAGCGATTTCCCAGCTCGATGGAATTCGGAGCGAGAGAAACGATGCCCCGTAACGCACATGAGAGCAATCCCGGCCAATTTCTCCCGTTTGATGGGGTCTATGTGTACAAATTTTGACTTTTTTGAGTGCACGTGCAAATCTGCTGAAAAAGCCTGTGGAAGTTTCACGGCGTTCGTACGATATTTGGCGACGCAAAAATGAGCGATTTCCCAGCTCGAGAGAATTCGGCGCGAGAGAAACGATGCCCCGTAACGCACATGAGAGCAATCCGGGCCAATTTCTCCCGTTTGATGGGGTCTATGTGTAAAAATTTTGACTTTTTTGAGTGCACGTGCAAATCTGCTGAAAAAGCCTGTGGAAGTTTCACGGCGTTCGTACGATATTTGGCGACGCAAAAATGAGCGATTTCCCAGCTCGATGGAATTCGGCGCGAGAGAAACGATGCCCCGTAACGCACATGAGAGCAATCCGGGCCAATTTCTCCCGTTTGATGGGGTCTATGTGTAAAAATTTTGACTTTTTTGAGTGCAGGTGCAAATCTGCTGAAAAAGCCTGTGGAAGTTTCACGGCGTTCGTACGATATTTGGCGACGCAAAAATGAGCGATTTCCCAGCTCGAGAGAATTCGGCGCGAGAGAAACGATGCCCCGTAACGCACATGAGAGCAATCCGGGCCAATTTCTCCCGTTTGATGGGGTCTATGTGTAAAAATTTTGACTTTTTTGAGTGCAGGTGCAAATCTGCTGGAAAAGCCTGTGGAAGTTTCACGGCGTTCGTACGATATTTGGCGACGCAAAAATGAGCGATTTCCCAGCTCGATGGAATTCGGCGCGAGAGAAACGATGCCCCGTAACGCACATGAGAGCAATCCGGGCCAATTTCTCCCGTTTGATGGGGTCTATGTGTACAAATTTTGACTTTTTTGAGTGCACGTGCAAATCTGCTGAAAAAGCCTGTGGAAGTTTCACGGCGTTCGTACGATATTTGGCGACGCAAAAATGAGCGATTTCCCAGCTCGATGGAATTCGGAGCGAGAGAAACGATGCCCCGTAACGCACATGAGAGCAATCCCGGCCAATTTCTCCCGTTTGATGGGGTCTATGTGTACAAATTTTGACTTTTTTGAGTGCACGTGCCAATCTGCTGGAAAAGCCTGTGGAAGTTTCACGGCGTTCGTACGATATTTGGCGACGCAAAAATGAGCGATTTCCCAGCTCGATGGAATTCGGCGCGACAGAAACGATGCCCCGTAACGCACATGAGAGCAATCCGGGCCAATTTCTCCCGTTTGATGGGGTCTATGTGTAAAAATTTTGACTTTTTTGAGTGCAGGTGCAAATCTGCTGGAAAAGCCTGTGGAAGTTTCACGGCGTTCGTACGATATTTGGCGACGCAAAAATGAGCGATTTCCAAGCTCGATGGAATTCGGAGCGAGAGAAACGATGCCCCGTAACGCACATGAGAGCAATCCGGGCCAATTTCTCCCGTTTGATGGGGTCTATGTGTACAAATTTTGACTTTTTTGAGTGCAGGTGCAAATCTGCTGAAAAAGCCTGTGGAAGTTTCACGGCGTTCGTACGATATTTGGCGACGCAAAAATGAGCGATTTCCCAGCTCGAGAGAATTCGGCGCGAGAGAAACGATGCCCCGTAACGCACATGAGAGCAATCCGGGCCAATTTCTCCCGTTTGATGGGGTCTATGTGTAAAAATTTTGACTTTTTTGAGTGCAGGTGCAAATCTGCTGGAAAAGCCTGTGGAAGTTTCACGGCGTTCGTACGATATTTGGCGACGCAAAAATGAGCGATTTCCAAGCTCGATGGAATTCGGAGCGAGAGAAACGATGCCCCGTAACGCACATGAGAGCAATCCGGGCCAATTTCTCCCGTTTGATGGGGTCTATGTGTAAAAATTTTGACTTTTTTGAGTGCAGGTGCAAATCTGCTGGAAAAGCCTGTGGAAGTTTCACGGCGTTCGTACGATATTTGGCGACGCAAAAATGAGCGATTTCCCAGCTCGATGGAATTCGGCGCGAGAGAAACGATGCCCCGTAACGCACATGAGAGCAATCCCGGCCAATTTCTCCCGTTTGATGGGGTCTATGTGTAAAAATTTTGACTTTTTTGAGTGCACGTGCAAATCTGCTGAAAAAGCCTGTGGAAGTTTCACGGCGTTCGTACGATATTTGGCGACGCAAAAATGAGCGATTTCCCAGCTCGATGGAATTCGGAGCGAGAGAAACGATGCCCCGTAACGCACATGAGAGCAATCCCGGCCAATTTCTCCCGTTTGATGGGGTCTATGTGTACAAATTTTGACTTTTTTGAGTGCACGTGCAAATCTGCTGAAAAAGCCTGTGGAAGTTTCACGGCGTTCGTACGATATTTGGCGACGCAAAAATGAGCGATTTCCCAGCTCGAGAGAATTCGGCGCGAGAGAAACGATGCCCCGTAACGCACATGAGAGCAATCCGGGCCAATTTCTCCCGTTTGATGGGGTCTATGTGTAAAAATTTTGACTTTTTTGAGTGCACGTGCAAATCTGCTGAAAAAGCCTGTGGAAGTTTCACGGCGTTCGTACGATATTTGGCGACGCAAAAATGAGCGATTTCCCAGCTCGATGGAATTCGGCGCGAGAGAAACGATGCCCCGTAACGCACATGAGAGCAATCCGGGCCAATTTCTCCCGTTTGATGGGGTCTATGTGTAAAAATTTTGACTTTTTTGAGTGCAGGTGCAAATCTGCTGAAAAAGCCTGTGGAAGTTTCACGGCGTTCGTACGATATTTGGCGACGCAAAAATGAGCGATTTCCCAGCTCGAGAGAATTCGGCGCGAGAGAAACGATGCCCCGTAACGCACATGAGAGCAATCCGGGCCAATTTCTCCCGTTTGATGGGGTCTATGTGTAAAAATTTTGACTTTTTTGAGTGCAGGTGCAAATCTGCTGGAAAAGCCTGTGGAAGTTTCACGGCGTTCGTACGATATTTGGCGACGCAAAAATGAGCGATTTCCCAGCTCGATGGAATTCGGCGCGAGAGAAACGATGCCCCGTAACGCACATGAGAGCAATCCGGGCCAATTTCTCCCGTTTGATGGGGTCTATGTGTACAAATTTTGACTTTTTTGAGTGCACGTGCAAATCTGCTGAAAAAGCCTGTGGAAGTTTCACGGCGTTCGTACGATATTTGGCGACGCAAAAATGAGCGATTTCCCAGCTCGATGGAATTCGGAGCGAGAGAAACGATGCCCCGTAACGCACATGAGAGCAATCCCGGCCAATTTCTCCCGTTTGATGGGGTCTATGTGTACAAATTTTGACTTTTTTGAGTGCACGTGCCAATCTGCTGGAAAAGCCTGTGGAAGTTTCACGGCGTTCGTACGATATTTGGCGACGCAAAAATGAGCGATTTCCCAGCTCGATGGAATTCGGCGCGACAGAAACGATGCCCCGTAACGCACATGAGAGCAATCCGGGCCAATTTCTCCCGTTTGATGGGGTCTATGTGTAAAAATTTTGACTTTTTTGAGTGCAGGTGCAAATCTGCTGGAAAAGCCTGTGGAAGTTTCACGGCGTTCGTACGATATTTGGCGACGCAAAAATGAGCGATTTCCAAGCTCGATGGAATTCGGAGCGAGAGAAACGATGCCCCGTAACGCACATGAGAGCAATCCGGGCCAATTTCTCCCGTTTGATGGGGTCTATGTGTAAAAATTTTGACTTTTTGGAGTGCAGGTGCAAATCTGCTGAAAAAGCCTGTGGAAGTTTCACGGCGTTCGTACGATATTTGGCGACGCAAAAATGAGCGATTTCCCAGCTCGAGAGAATTCGGCGCGAGAGAAACGATGCCCCGTAACGCACATGAGAGCAATCCGGGCCAATTTCTCCCGTTTGATGGGGTCTATGTGTAAAAATTTTGACTTTTTTGAGTGCACGTGCAAATCTGCTGGAAAAGCCTGTGGAAGTTTCACGGCGTTCGTACGATATTTGGCGACGCAAAAATGAGCAATTTCCCAGCTCGATGGAATTCGGCGCGAGAGAAACGATGCCCCGTAACGCACATGAGAGCAATCCCGGCCAATTTCTCCCGTTTGATGGGGTCTATGTGTAAAAATTTTGACTTTTTTGAGTGCACGTGCAAATCTGCTGAAAAAGCCTGTGGAAGTTTCACGGCGTTCGTACGATATTTGGCGACGCAAAAATGAGCGATTTCCCAGCTCGATGGAATTCGGAGCGAGAGAAACGATGCCCCGTAACGCACATGAGAGCAATCCCGGCCAATTTCTCCCGTTTGATGGGGTCTATGTGTACAAATTTTGACTTTTTTGAGTGCACGTGCAAATCTGCTGAAAAAGCCTGTGGAAGTTTCACGGCGTTCGTACGATATTTGGCGACGCAAAAATGAGCGATTTCCCAGCTCGAGAGAATTCGGCGCGAGAGAAACGATGCCCCGTAACGCACATGAGAGCAATCCGGGCCAATTTCTCCCGTTTGATGGGGTCTATGTGTAAAAATTTTGACTTTTTTGAGTGCACGTGCAAATCTGCTGAAAAAGCCTGTGGAAGTTTCACGGCGTTCGTACGATATTTGGCGACGCAAAAATGAGCGATTTCCCAGCTCGATGGAATTCGGCGCGAGAGAAACGATGCCCCGTAACGCACATGAGAGCAATCCGGGCCAATTTCTCCCGTTTGATGGGGTCTATGTGTAAAAATTTTGACTTTTTTGAGTGCAGGTGCAAATCTGCTGAAAAAGCCTGTGGAAGTTTCACGGCGTTCGTACGATATTTGGCGACGCAAAAATGAGCGATTTCCCAGCTCGAGAGAATTCGGCGCGAGAGAAACGATGCCCCGTAACGCACATGAGAGCAATCCGGGCCAATTTCTCCCGTTTGATGGGGTCTATGTGTAAAAATTTTGACTTTTTTGAGTGCAGGTGCAAATCTGCTGGAAAAGCCTGTGGAAGTTTCACGGCGTTCGTACGATATTTGGCGACGCAAAAATGAGCGATTTCCCAGCTCGATGGAATTCGGAGCGAGAGAAACGATGCCCCGTAACGCACATGAGAGCAATCCCGGCCAATTTCTCCCGTTTGATGGGGTCTATGTGTACAAATTTTGACTTTTTTGAGTGCACGTGCCAATCTGCTGGAAAAGCCTGTGGAAGTTTCACGGCGTTCGTACGATATTTGGCGACGCAAAAATGAGCGATTTCCCAGCTCGATGGAATTCGGCGCGAGAGAAACGATGCCCCGTAACGCACATGAGAGCAATCCCGGCCAATTTCTCCCGTTTGATGGGGTCTATGTGTAAAAATTTTGACTTTTTTGAGTGCACGTGCAAATCTGCTGAAAAAGCCTGTGGAAGTTTCACGGCGTTCGTACGATATTTGGCGACGCAAAAATGAGCGATTTCCCAGCTCGATGGAATTCGGAGCGAGAGAAACGATGCCCCGTAACGCACATGAGAGCAATCCCGGCCAATTTCTCCCGTTTGATGGGGTCTATGTGTAAAAATTTTGACTTTTTTGAGTGCACGTGCAAATCTGCTGAAAAAGCCTGTGGAAGTTTCACGGCGTTCGTACGATATTTGGCGACGCAAAAATGAGCGATTTCCCAGCTCGATGGAATTCGGCGCGAGAGAAACGATGCCCCGTAACGCACATGAGAGCAATCCCGGCCAATTTCTCCCGTTTGATGGGGTCTATGTGTACAAATTTTGACTTTTTTGAGTGCACGTGCAAATCTGCTGAAAAAGCCTGTGGAAGTTTCACGGCGTTCGTACGATATTTGGCGACGCAAAAATGAGCGATTTCCCAGCTCGATGGAATTCGGAGCGAGAGAAACGATGCCCCGTAACGCACATGAGAGCAATCCCGGCCAATTTCTCCCGTTTGATGGGGTCTATGTGTAAAAATTTTGACTTTTTTGATTGCAGGTGCAAATCTGCTGGAAAAGCCTGTGGAAGTTTCACGGCGTTCGTACGATATTTGGCGACGCAAAAATGAGCGATTTCCAAGCTCGATGGAATTCGGAGCGAGAGAAACGATGCCCCGTAACGCACATGAGAGCAATCCGGGCCAATTTCTCCCGTTTGATGGGGTCTATGTGTAAAAATTTTGACTTTTTTGAGTGCAGGTGCAAATCTGCTGAAAAAGCCTGTGGAAGTTTCACGGCGTTCGTACGATATTTGGCGACGCAAAAATGAGCGATTTCCCAGCTCGAGAGAATTCGGCGCGAGAGAAACGATGCCCCGTAACGCACATGAGAGCAATCCGGGCCAATTTCTCCCGTTTGATGGGGTCTATGTGTAAAAATTTTGACTTTTTTGAGTGCACGTGCAAATCTGCTGGAAAAGCCTGTGGAAGTTTCACGGCGTTCGTACGATATTTGGCGACGCAAAAATGAGCGATTTCCCAGCTCGATGGAATTCGGCGCGACAGAAACGATGCCCCGTAACGCACATGAGAGCAATCCGGGCCAATTTCTCCCGTTTGATGGGGTCTATGTGTAAAAATTTTGACTTTTTTGAGTGCAGGTGCAAATCTGCTGGAAAAGCCTGTGGAAGTTTCACGGCGTTCGTACGATATTTGGCGACGCAAAAATGAGCGATTTCCAAGCTCGATGGAATTCGGAGCGAGAGAAACGATGCCCCGTAACGCACATGAGAGCAATCCGGGCCAATTTCTCCCGTTTGATGGGGTCTATGTGTAAAAATTTTGACTTTTTTGAGTGCAGGTGCAAATCTGCTGAAAAAGCCTGTGGAAGTTTCACGGCGTTCGTACGATATTTGGCGACGCAAAAATGAGCGATTTCCCAGCTCGAGAGAATTCGGCGCGAGAGAAACGATGCCCCGTAACGCACATGAGAGCAATCCGGGCCAATTTCTCCCGTTTGATGGGGTCTATGTGTAAAAATTTTGACTTTTTTGAGTGCACGTGCAAATCTGCTGGAAAAGCCTGTGGAAGTTTCACGGCGTTCGTACGATATTTGGCGACGCAAAAATGAGCGATTTCCCAGCTCGATGGAATTCGGCGCGAGAGAAACGATGCCCCGTAACGCACATGAGAGCAATCCCGGCCAATTTCTCCCGTTTGATGGGGTCTATGTGTACAAATTTTGACTTTTTTGAGTGCACGTGCAAATCTGCTGAAAAAGCCTGTGGAAGTTTCACGGCGTTCGTACGATATTTGGCGACGCAAAAATGAGCGATTTCCCAGCTCGATGGAATTCGGAGCGAGAGAAACGATGCCCCGTAACGCACATGAGAGCAATCCCGGCCAATTTCTCCCGTTTGATGGGGTCTATGTGTACAAATTTTGACTTTTTTGAGTGCAGGTGCAAATCTGCTGAAAAAGCCTGTGGAAGTTTCACGGCGTTCGTACGATATTTGGCGACGCAAAAATGAGCGATTTCCCAGCTCGAGAGAATTCGGCGCGAGAGAAACGATGCCCCGTAACGCACATGAGAGCAATCCGGGCCAATTTCTCCCGTTTGATGGGGTCTATGTGTAAAAATTTTGACTTTTTTGAGTGCAGGTGCAAATCTGCTGGAAAAGCCTGTGGAAGTTTCACGGCGTTCGTACGATATTTGGCGACGCAAAAATGAGCGATTTCCAAGCTCGATGGAATTCGGAGCGAGAGAAACGATGCCCCGTAACGCACATGAGAGCAATCCGGGCCAATTTCTCCCGTTTGATGGGGTCTATGTGTAAAAATTTTGACTTTTTTGAGTGCAGGTGCAAATCTGCTGAAAAAGCCTGTGGAAGTTTCACGGCGTTCGTACGATATTTGGCGACGCAAAAATGAGCGATTTCCCAGCTCGAGAGAATTCGGCGCGAGAGAAACGATGCCCCGTAACGCACATGAGAGCAATCCGGGCCAATTTCTCCCGTTTGATGGGGTCTATGTGTAAAAATTTTGACTTTTTTGAGTGCACGTGCAAATCTGCTGGAAAAGCCTGTGGAAGTTTCACGGCGTTCGTACGATATTTGGCGACGCAAAAATGAGCGATTTCCCAGCTCGATGGAATTCGGCGCGAGAGAAACGATGCCCCGTAACGCACATGAGAGCAATCCCGGCCAATTTCTCCCGTTTGATGGGGTCTATGTGTAAAAATTTTGACTTTTTTGAGTGCACGTGCAAATCTGCTGAAAAAGCCTGTGGAAGTTTCACGGCGTTCGTACGATATTTGGCGACGCAAAAATGAGCGATTTCCCAGCTCGAGAGAATTCGGCGCGAGAGAAACGATGCCCCGTAACGCACATGAGAGCAATCCGGGCCAATTTCTCCCGTTTGATGGGGTCTATGTGTACAAATTTTGACTTTTTTGAGTGCACGTGCAAATCTGCTGAAAAAGCCTGTGGAAGTTTCACGGCGTTCGTACGATATTTGGCGACGCAAAAATGAGCGATTTCCCAGCTCGATGGAATTCGGCGCGACAGAAACGATGCCCCGTAACGCACATGAGAGCAATCCGGGCCAATTTCTCCCGTTTGATGGGGTCTATGTGTAAAAATTTTGACTTTTTTGAGTGCACGTGCAAATCTGCTGAAAAAGCCTGTGGAAGTGTCACGGCGTTCGTACGATATTTGGCGACGCAAAAATGAGCGATTTCCCAGCTCGAGAGAATTCGGCGCGAGAGAAACGATGCCCCGTAACGCACATGAGAGCAATCCGGGCCAATTTCTCCCGTTTGATGGGGTCTATGTGTAAAAATTTTGACTTTTTTGAGTGCAGGTGCAAATCTGCTGAAAAAGCCTGTGGAAGTTTCACGGCGTTCGTACGATATTTGGCGACGCAAAAATGAGCGATTTCCCAGCTCGATGGAATTCGGCGCGAGAGAAACGATGCCCCGTAACGCACATGAGAGCAATCCGGGCCAATT
>NW_027615244.1:0-56287 GCF_965212315.1 Lampetra planeri | reverse complement strand
CCGGCTGATGGCATTCTACATCTGTGTGGATTCGGGAACAGATGTTGGATGATTCCTTGGTAACGTTACGTAAGCGGCCTGTCAAGGGGAGTGGGCGACTCTGTGCGGGCGGCGTGCCGGAAACCGCTCTCCGTGATGGCTTGTTGATGTGGAGGGAAGGGATGCAGGAACGCTGGCGTCTGGTTGTACCGGCATCATTGCGGTACGAATTGATTAGGACTCTGCATTGTGACACGCTTTTACATCTGGGGGTGCAGAAGACGCTATTGACGCTGCAGCGAGACTACTATTGGCACGGCATGACGACGGATGTCGTCGGGCACGTTCGCGCGTGTCCCGATTGTGCCCGCCGTAAGCCGCCTAAACATCCATATGTACCGCCGATACAATCCATCCAGGTGTCTCGAGTTAATGAGTTGGTGGCGTTAGATATTTTGGGACCCTTTCTGCCATCCGCTAGGGGAAATAAATATTTGCTGGTAGGGGTGGAGTACCTCTCCCGCTGGCCGGTGGCCTGGCCTTTGCCTGACCAGTCAGCGGCGTCTATCACGGACGCCTTTCTTTTTGGGTATGTTATGGACAAAGGGGCGCCGGAAAGGCTCCTTACAGACCAAGGCCGGAATTTTTCCTCCAAATTGTTGGGGGAGGTGTGTGCGGCGCTGGGTACAAAAAAAATACGGACATCTCCCTACCACCCACAAACGGATGGTATGGTGGAACGGCTTAATCGGACCCTGTCCGCCATGTTGTGCCATACGGTTAGTGAAAAACAATCGGATTGGGATTTGCATATCCCTGGGGTGCTTTCAGCGTACCGGATGACGCCGCATGCGGCTACAGGATATTCGCCGTTTTTTCTAATGTACGGTCGTGAAAACGTACCGCCGATTAATGAACAGTTGGGAACCGAGGCGAGGGGACCTGTCAAGCCTCTTCCTGATTACATTCAGGACACCGTTCGCCGAGTCACTGAAGCGCGGGTGGAGGCTCGCATGGCTACGGCCAAAGCCCAGGCTCGGAACGAGCGGTGTGCGCGACGTTCAAAAGGGGAATGCCATTGGAAAACGGGGGACCTGGCCTGGCTCCATTGTCCACAGGTGCGGCCAGGTACCTCTCCTAAATTACATAAGCCATGGCAAGGGCCGGTTCGCCTCATCGAGGTTCCCAACCCACAGTCGGCGCGTGTTCGGTTTGGTTCTCGGCGTTGGTTCGTCCATACATCTCGGTTGAAACCATACGTGGCCCCTCGACCGGATGCGTCATCTCCTGAGGTTGTCTTGCCGGGGTCTGTTGCTGCCGACTCGCCCTTGCCTGTGCCTGCTGACTTTGCTAGAGCGCCTGTCGTGCCTTTCACAGACGAGCCGGCTGTGACGCGGCAGGGGAAAGCGGACCCAGCTCGGGGTGCGCCTACCACGGCTGCGGAACCTTTGAGGCCCGCAGCCCTTCCTACCCTGCCGCGGACACGATTGCGGGACGCCTCTGGTGCTGCGCCTTCAAAAACAGGGAACCGGGACGTTGCCAGGCCTCCAATAGCGACAGACGAACTTCAGCCTGTCGCTCTTAAAACCCTGCCACGTTCCCGCTCGGCGGGAGGGCCACCGACCGTCCGGGACGGCCCGGCGACCCGCACCCGCTCGAAATCCCTCACATTTAGTTAATTATTGTGTTGTGTTCTTGTTCTTTCCGTATATTATCGTGTGTTCTGTGTCCTTTTACGCATTCGGTCGTGTTCGCTCGCATTGCTTATTGGAGTTGTGTTCAGCCGAGGTCGGCTGGATTTTCTCTACGGGGGAGGGTGGTGTAATGCGGGCGTAAACGACCTTCCGGAAGTGACGTCATGGGGGGAGGAGTTACGTCACGTGGGGGAGAGGGTAAGGGTCTATAAGGGGGGTAACCGGAAGCAGTCGGGAGTGATCGGGGACTGGGAGAAGTGAGAGGCCACGCAGGGCGAAGGGTGAGAGAGAGTGGCGAGGTCGCCACACACCCAAGCCAGGAGGATCGGCACCGTCGGCCAACGGCGACCGACCCTGGGGCAGGAGGAGCAGCGAGGAGGCTGCAGAGAGCAGCGGGTCTGCAAGAGAGGAGTCGGCAGCAGGGGTCTGCACGGCGCGACAGCAGCCTGGGGCTGCAGAGTGTGGGCTACGTGAGCGACAGCCGCCTGGGGCTGCAGGGTGGAGAGAGGGGAGTACCGTGAGGGAAAGAGATCGAACCCAAATAAAGGACACAGGACAGAGAGAAGCGTCCGAGTCTTTTATTACACATGTATAAATCACCTCACTACACCCCCGCTAATAACCTAACGAGGAAGAATGTCTCGATGCGAGGAAGAAGGTCTCGATGCGTGCGTGGTGAAGTCGGCGCGGGAGGTCGGGGGGCGAAGGGACGCGGCGCCGCGTGTCGTCTGCGGAGTCCTTCTCGCGTCTGTGGCCACATCGAGACCCCCGCGACTCGACGGCGGCGCCAAGTGGAGACCTCGGGTCGGCCCTGTGACGTCACCGCCTTGCCACGCGGTGGCGCCACAGCGCGGCAGCAGCAGCGACAGCAGTGGCACCTCGCGGGTTTTTTGGTCGTAGCACCGAAATAAACTTACTAGCGTAGCAGCTACACGCTGCGTGGGCTCGGTGCATGGGTGTAGAGGCGCTTGTGAAACGTGGACCCCCCTAATGGAATAGCTGCGCCGGTTAGAAACGTCTAGGCTGTCCTGCCTACGATCCATCCTGGGGTTAACCAGGCTGGATCGTGTGAGGAGCTCGCAGTTCCTTGAAAGATCTGGACAAAGTCCCTGCAGGCAAGGCTGCGTTGGCTGGGTCATGTAGCCCGCATGCCCAGCCACCGCATGGCCAAGCAGCTTCTGTTTGGCCGGATAGACGGGCCTTTGGGTAAAGTCACGTAGACAGGTTCAAAGAAAGAAGCAGTCACGAAAGCGTTAAGTCAAGATTTGGGCACGACATGGGCTGGAGTAGAGATTAACTGATGCGGTACGGGAGCATGTGGAGCTGAGTGGTCTTGCCTCTCTCCATTGTACCCACTACATTAGTATGTTGAAGGGTGTGTTTAAGTGTATAGAGGTGTGTGTGTAGGTGTGAGTGTATAGAGGTGTGTAGGTGTGTGTGAGTGTATAGAAGTGTGTGTGTAGGTGTGTGTGTAAATGTATAGAGGTGTGTGTGTAGGTGTGTGAGTGTATAGAGGTGTGTGTAGGTGTGTGTGAGTGTATAGAGGGGTGTGTGTAGGTGTGTGTAAGTGTCTAGAGGTGTGTGTGTAGGTGTGTGTAAGTGTATAGAGGTGTGTGTTTAGGTGTGTGTAAGTGTCTAGAGGTGTGTGTGTAGGTGTGTGTGAGTGTATAGAGTTGTGTGTGTAGGTGTGTAGAGGTGTGTGTGTATGTGTGTGTAAGTGTATAGAGGTGTGTGTAGGTGTGTGTGTAGGTGTGTAGAGGTGTGTGTGTATGTGTGTGTAAGTGTATAGAGGTGTGTGTCGGTGTGTGTAAGTGTATAGAGGTGTGTGTGTAGGTGTGTGTAAGTGTATAGAGGTGTGTGAGTGTATAGAGGTGTGTGTAGGTGTGTGTAGGTGTGTGTGAGTGTATAGAGGTGTGGAGGTGTGTGTGAGTGTATAGAAGTGTGTGTGTAGGTGTGAGTGTATAGAGGTGTGTGTAGGTGTGTGTGAGTGTGTGTGAGTGTATAGAGGTGTGTAGGTGTGTGTGAGTGTATAGAAGTGTGTGTGTAGGTGTGTGTGTAAGTGTATAGAGGTGTGTGTGTAGGTGTGTGAGTGTATAGAGGTGTGTGTATGTGTGAGTGTATAGAGGTGTGTGTAGGTGTGTGTAAGTGTATAGAGGTGTGTGTAGGTGTGTGTAAGTGTAAAGAGGTGTGTGTGTGAGTGTATAGAGGTGTGTGTGTGTAGGTGTGTGTGAGTGCATAGAGGTGTGTGTAAGTGTCTAGAGGTGTGTGTAGGTGTGTGTAAGTGTATAGAGGTGTGTGTGTATGTGTGAGTGTAAATGTATAGAGGTGTGTGTGTAGGTGTGTGAGTGTATAGAGGTGTGTGTAGGTGTGTGTGAGTGTATAGAGGGGTGTGTGTAGGTGTGTGTAAGTGTCTAGAGGTGTGTGTGTAGGTGTGTGTAAGTGTATAGAGGTGTGTGTTTAGGTGTGTGTAAGTGTCTAGAGGTGTGTGTGTAGGTGTGTGTGAGTGTATAGAGGTGTGTGTGTAGGTGTGTAGAGGTGTGTGTGTATGTGTGTGTAAGTGTATAGAGGTGTGTGTCGGTGTGTGTAAGTGTATAGAGGTGTGTGTGTAGGTGTGTGTAAGTGTATAGAGGTGTGTGAGTGTATAGAGGTGTGTGTAGGTGTGTGTAGGTGTGTGTGAGTGTATAGAGGTGTGGAGGTGTGTGTGAGTGTATAGAAGTGTGTGTGTAGGTATGAGTGTATAGAGGTGTGTGTAGGTGTGTGTGAGTGTGTGTGAGTGTATAGAGGTGTGTAGGTGTGTGTGAGTGTATAGAAGTGTGTGTGTAGGTGTGTGTGTAAGTGTATAGAGGTGTGTGTGTAGGTGTGTGAGTGTATAGAGGTGTGAGTATGTGTGAGTGTATAGAGGTGTGTGTAGGTGTGTGTAAGTGTATAGAGGTGTGTGTAGGTGTGTGTAAGTGTAAAGAGGTGTGTGTGTGAGTGTATAGAGGTGTGTGTGTAGGTGTGTGTGAGTGCATAGAGGTGTGTGTAAGTGTCTAGAGGTGTGTGTAGGTGTGTGTAAGTGTATAGAGGTGTGTGTGTATGTGTGAGTGTATAGAGGTGTGTAGGTGTGTGTAGGTGTGTGTGAGTGTGTGTGAGTGTATAGAGGTGTGTAGGTGTGTGTGAGTGTATAGAGGTGTGTGTAAGTGTCTAGAGGTATGTGTAGGTGTGTGTAAGTGTATAGAGGTGTGTGTGTAGGTGTGAGTGTATAGAGGTGTGTGTAAGTGTATAGAGGTGTGTGTGTAGGTGTGTGTAAGTGTAAAGAGGTGTGTGTGTGAGTTTATAGAGGTGTGTGTGTGTGTGTGTGAGTGTATAGAGGTGTGCGAAAGTGTCTAGAGGTGTGTGTAGGTGTGTGTAAGTGTCTAGAGGTGTGTGTGTAGGTGTGTGTAAGTGTCTAGAGGTGTGTGTAGGTGTGTGTAAATGTATAGAGGTGTGTGTGTAGGTGTGTGTAAGTGTTTAGAGGTGTGTGTGTAGGAGTGTGTGAGTGTATAGAGGTGTGTGTGTAGGTGTGTAGAGGTGTGTGTGTATGTGTGTGTAAGTGTATAGAGGTGTGTGTAGGTGTGTGTAAGTGTATAGAGGAGTGTGTGTATGTGTGTGTAAGTGTATAGAGGTTTGTGTAGGTGTGTGTAAGTGTACGGAGGTGTTCGGGAGAGTAACCCTGGCAGCGCAACGCTGCTGGCGTCTCGTGCTGCCGCCTGTACCTCGCCTTGTCCACCAGAGGGCATCGCCTACCCACGGGTTGTGTGGCGTCAGGGTGAGAAGTGGAGGGTGGGGGAGGGGTCCGGGGATGGGGGGGGGCTGCTGCTTCAGCGCTCAGTTGAAGCAGCAGCCGCTGAAAGTCACCGTAAACGTGAACACAATCAGTTAAGATCCGAAATGGTTTACTACGTCCTTCCAATGATTGCTAAGCCCGAATCCATCTTCTCGGTTGAAATTGTCGTTCATGAGGTGATCCACATATACAAACACAGAGACAGTATATAATTTAATGTTGGGTTTGTCTATGGCAGTATATAGTACGGTGTAGACTCGTGTGATGTAAGAGAATAAAGTTTAGATGGAAGCATATTATATCATTTTTACGAAGTAGAATTGTAATGTATTACTTACTGTTAGTAACTCAGCTTATTGTAGAGTATAGTAAGTATACTGATGATACTATGTGGTTTATACTTTAGTTGTTTACGCGTTGGTTTTAGTTGTTGCAGCTACATACTGTTAACACTCCTTACCTTTATTAATGCTACCCCTATCCCCTCCCTTTGATGCTGAATTAGTACTATTCACATACCTGCATTTCCCATATCCTCTCCCTTTGATTCTGCTAATCCTGCATAATGCACAGGCATATGTAGTACTAATCACATAACTGCATTTCCCATGGAAATGCTAAATTCCTCTTGATATGCAAATTCCTTTGTCAAGGCGCCCAGCTTATATATATGCTCCAAGCTCGTGTGGTGTTTCATTCAGACGCTGTCGCCTCGACAGACCTGGTTTTCACCTGAGGACGGCTGCTTGCGTTGTGGCCGAAACGTCGTGAGAATTATTTTATTATGTTTTATTTTTTTATTATTTCATTACTTCCCTTCTACGTGACTTTACCGAAAGAACCAAGAAGATGAATCCCTGCAGTCACGAAAGCTTCAAATCGAGATGTAGAGGTGTTACGTACCGGGGTGTAGCAAGCCATTACGTTGCGGTGTCTACATCACGGTCCGTGCGTGGAGTGTCTACATCAACGTCCGCATACAGCCCCGCCCCTCGGGGGGCAGTTGGCTATATAAGGCGGTGCGTGAGAGAGCTCGAGGCAGTCGTTGGAGCAGAAGAATCAGTGACGACTGAAGACCAGCTAGCTAGCCCTGGGACTACCCTGACTCGCTGAACTTATAAGAGCCGAGCAGGGCAAGCCAGGGGCGACCTCAGAGCAGCGAGGTCTGTGTCCTTGTGAGGGCCAGGCTCGTGTGGCTGAGGGTCGGACCTGAGCCGAAGCTGGGTCAGGTCAGTGAGCCTCTACAGTAATATGAAAAACAATTAAATATTCGTTTATTGTGTGGATGAGTGGGTGCGTGCATGTGTGGATGAGAGGGTGCGTGCGTGAGTGGGTGTGTGGGTGGATGAGTGAGTGGATGGGTTGATGCGTCATAGGTGAGTCGCTGAGTGAGTGAGTGGCTGGGTGCATGAGTGTGGGTTAGTGATTGAGTGGGTGGCTTAGTGAGTGGTTGAGTGTATGAATGGCTCAGTAGTTGAGTGGGTGAGTGTGAGTGGTTCGGTGGTTGAGTTCGTGGGTGGTTGAATGTTTTGGTGGTTGAATTATTGGGTGGTTGAGTGATGGGTGGGTGGGTGAATAATTACGTGGTTAGTGGGTGAGTTGCTGAGGGAGTGGCCGGGTGGTTGGGCGAGAGGGTGGGTTAGAAATTGAGTGGGTAGCATGGTGAGTGGATGTGGATGTGACCGGGTGAGTAGGTGAGTGGCTGGGTGAGTATGTGAGTGGATGGATGAGTGAGGGGGTGAGTGGGTTTGTGGATGAGTGAGTATGTGGGTAGGAATGAAACACCACCACGCTTGGAGCGTATATTTAATCTGGGTTGGAAGGGGGGAAGGGCGCCTTGACAAAATAATTTGCATATCAAGAGGAATTTAGCATATTTATGGGAAATGCAGGTATGTGATTAGTACTACTTGTGAAATGCGTAGGAGGTGGGCGGGGGGTTTAAAGTCATATTATGCCCGTGCATTATGCAGGATTAGCAGCATCAAAGGGAGGGGATAGGGGTAGCATTAATAAAGGGAAGGAATGTTAATAGTATGTAGCTGCAGTAACTAATCCACCACGTAAACAACTAAAATATAAACTACATAGACATCTCTAACGGCCAAACTGCCAGTGGCGCGAGACACGGGGGTGGTACAAGGTAACCACGCCTCCCCATGATGTCACAGCCATTAGCTCCTCCCCCCATGCCCCCCCTGCCTCCCCTCGCGACCACCTTCCATGCCCCTCCCCCTCACCCCCCCATGCCCCTCCCCCTCACTCCCTATGCCCCACCCCCCTCAACCCCCATGCCCCTCCCCCCTCACCCCCATGCCCCTCCCCCCTCACCCACCATGCCCCTCCCCCCTCACCCCCCATGCCCCTCCCCCTCACCCCTCATGCCCCTCCCCCTCACTCCCCATGCCCCACCCCCCTGACCCCCCCATGCCCCTCCCCCCTCACCCCCCATGCCCCTCACCCCCATGCCCCTCCCCCCTCACCCCCCATGCCCCTCCCCCCTCACCCCCCATGCCCCTCCCCCTCACCCCCCATGCCCCTCCCCCTCACCCCCCATGCCCCTCCCCCTCACCCCCATGCCCCACCCCCTCACCCCCATGCCCCTCCCCCCTCACCCCCCCATGCCCCTCCCCCTCACCCCCCATGCCCCTCCCCCTCACCCCCCATGCCCCTCCCCCTCACCCCCCATGCCCCACCCCCTCACCCCCATGCCCCTCCCCCCTCACCCCCCATGCCCCTCCCCCTCACCCTTCATGCCCCTCCCCCTCACCCCCCATGCCCCACCCCCCTCCCCCCATGCTTCTTCCGCTGGGGCCGAGGGGAGGCGACGCGCGCTGTGGATTGTGGGTGGCGAGCGGCTGGTTTGGATTCCCGCTCACGGCCACCGTCAGTGGCGAGCGAAAGCTTCTGAAGCGGCGGCTCGCTGGGCCTCCTCTACGTCAACTCAGCCTGAAGGTGAGAACCTCGCGCGGTGTGTCCACATCAGCAGTGGCGGCGGCGGTGGGAGGAGACAGAGGTGGCGCCTGGCCCACAGCCGTCACGTTCTGCGGAGTTCACGGCGCAGCTTCAAGCAGAGTTCGGCCCTGCTGCTGCTGCTGAGAGGCACTCCCAGACGGCCGCGTGGCTGGTGGGAATTATAGTTGTGGTTACATTATAGTTGTGGTTACATTATAGTTGTGGTTACATTATAGTTGTGGTTACATTATAGTTGTGGTTACAGTTGTTGGTCGTGGTTATTGTTGTGATTATAGTTGTGTGGTTGTTACTGTGGTGGTTGTGCAGGTGGTGGCACACGAGTTCACCCATAGCACCAGGGTCTAGCCCTCCTCTTGTACGGAGCCAGGCAGAGCAGTCGGCCCATGGCACCTGATTCTGGCCCGTGACCTCCTGCACTTAGCCTGGCACAGCCGTCAATCCATGGCACCTGGGTTATTGTGGTGACGTCACCGCCACGTAGTGGTGAATGTCGACTGTTGATGTGTGTAGGATTGTGTGTGAGTATGATGGTGAATGCGAGAGTATCATGATGAGTATCATGGTGAGTGTGATGGTGAGTCTATCATGGTTGGTGAGTAATACTGAGTGTGAGTTTGACTAATTATCCTCCCTCTCCCTCTCGCTGTCTCTGCTTTCCCCCCTAACTACCTCGCCTGGTATACAGGAGTTTGTAGGTTCGATCCCGACCCTGATGCCTGCTGTATATTTGGAGTGTGCGTGTCTCTGTCTCTCCCCGTGGTCGCGTGGATTTTTCTCCGGGTCCTCCGGTTTTTCTCTCCACATTAAGATACATTCGTTTAAAGTTTTGACTTTAAACGTTCGTGACTGCAGGAATTAATATTCTTGGTTCTTTCGGTAAAGTCACCTAAATAGAAAACAAAAAATCTATTTTTTTTAAAAGAATATAAATTGATAATAAAAGCAATTTATTATATTTATTTTATTTGCATTACTAATTTCTTTTTTCTATTTACGTGACTTTACCGAAAGAACCAAGAATATGAATATTCGTTTAAAGTATTTGGCTGCTATAATTTACACGTGATGATGAGCCACTTCGTTGAGCTATTATTGGTGGCAAGTCGCTTCTGAATAAGTAATATTTAAAAGTACTTTTTTTTAAACACGCTTTAATTAAATGAAATGTACCACGACTCCAGGAAGTGGCCCCGATGCTTGCCATAACGTAAGGGGCCGTGGTGATTTACAGCCAACGTCAGTTGAGCGTGGACAATTAGACCCAAGCTGAAACATACCATATAAAATGAATGTTTAAAACTACTTTGTTTTATAGAATGTAGTTTTGTCATCAGTATGACATAAGTATACCAAGTTTGCAGTCGATACCACATTGGGAAGTGGGTTAAAATTGAGTTGCAAGATTTGAGGATACGAAAACAACAACAACAGACAGTGAGTTAAATGAAAGCGCGTAATAAAAGAGATGTTTATCTCAGTGGACCTTACCTGGTGAAATGAAAATCGTTGAGATCTAGTTTTATCTCTCCTTCCCGAGCACAACAACAAGCAGGAGTAGTGGGAGGAGCATTCTCCACTAAGTAGTGGTGACGACACCACGGCGCTTGTGCCAGGATATGTACACCACAGATATCCATCACATAGAGACCCAGAGAGTCATCACACATAGACCTATACACTCACTACACACAGACCCTCAGACTCGCACAGAGGTCTATAGACTCACCACACAAACACATGGACTCACCACAGAGCCCCATAGACTCACCACACAGCCCCATAGACTCACCACAGAGACCCATAGACTCACCCCACAGAGACCCATAGAGTTATACAAAAACGCATAGACTCATCACACAGAGAACCACCGACTCAAACAGACTCGCACAGAGCCCTATAGACTCACCTCACAGAGACCCACGGACTATCACAGAGACCCATAGACTCACCACACAGAGATCCATCGACTCACAGAGAGACCCAAGGGCTCGCACGTGAATGTGTGGTGATTTAGTTGAAGGTGGAGGGGGGTTACCAGCCCCTCGCACCCATCCAGAACTCCCCGTGGCCACTGGTGGCTGCGGGCGACGTGAGGTGGTTCACAGCTGGTCAGGCATTATCAACCGTCACCATTCGCCAATAAGTAACAGTGACGTCACCACAGCACCTGTGCCAGGCCAGGTGCACTTTGAAGCCAGGTGAAGTGTCGAAGGCTCGCTGACCGGAGGTCCTGGAACAGACCCAGGTGCCATGGGTTGTCTGACTGAGATGACTGGCAGCACCACCTGTACCCCATACTGTGCCAAATTGCTGCATATTTATCATCGGTGTTCCGCTCGTTGTTGTGAGTGTCACTCCTCCGTTGTTGTTGGAGGGCGACTGTCGCCAACTGCCAAGTAGAAGCATCCTTCACGAGCCTCCCCGCAGAGGCCGATCTCGACACCACTGGTACCAGTCGTCGGCAAAGCCCACTCAGCTCCACATCCTCCCGTACCGCATCAGTCCACCTCCACTCCAGCCCATGCCGTGCCCGCCCAGCTCCCTCCATCCACCCACATTCTCACTTACCGGCTTACTCACGCACTCACCCACTCATATCTGCTCACGCACCCACGCATTAAATTTTTAATCGTGATCAATTTACACCAAAATCTACTCTCAACCACTTAAACCACATATTCGTAAATGATGCGCACCCTAATCAGCCACTATGGCTGTGTGCAGGGTGTTGTGATGTCACGTAGTACGACGTTTTTCTTGCTCCCCCCCCCCGCCCCCCCCCGTTATAACGCGTTGTCTATCTATGGCCTCGTCACATTGGCCTTAATGGACGCGTGGTGATGGTGAAAGATGATTCGGCGTTGGACACTGAATTACCGGAGCCCCATTTAACATTCAGGTGACACGGGGCACGGTACGTGAAGAACCTCTTATGTCCTGTAAGCAGACTTCTCTGCGTGGGATAGTTAACACCTCTTAATGCACAGACAACCGCCAACGCAGCCTCGCCTGCCGGAGGAGCTCGCTGATGATCGGACAGTGTTCAGATCTCTCAAGGATCTGTGAGCTACTCGCACACAAAGATCCACGTGTAGCCTTTAACAGACTGTTGGGGCAAGTGCTTTACAACATCATCAAAGGGGCGCTGCAATACGATGCAATCAAAATCACCGATCAGAGATTTTCCCATATATGGTCTTTGTTAATTGTGAATCGATACTAATTGTATTGATTCCACTCAGTCGATTCAGCAGCAAGCGTTTCACAGATCATACAAAGCAACGGTATTGATGCCTGGTTTGTATGTACTTTTTATAAAAAAATAAATTCATGTAGTCTATCAGACCTTTGTATTAAATCGCTCTGCAAAAAGTCATTTTATATGCTAATAAATCAATGTTATGCTAATGCAAAATTTCATCATAGCCGCGACTCAGTTTACTCTGATGTGCAATGTCATCTTTATCTCGATTCTGTGAGTGTACAATTTTATATTAAACTTCATTTACTGAGTGAATACAAGACCACTTATATGCTGATGTCCATTTTTATCATAGCTGTGATTCATTCAGCCATTCACTCACTTAGCCACAAACTCACTCAGCCACACACTCACTCAACGACTCACTCAACTACTCAGCCGCTCACTCACTCAGATATTCACTCACTCAACTACTCACTCAATCAATAATTAACTCAACCACTCAACCAATCATTCAACCACCCACTCACTCAATCACTCAACCATCATGCTCTCACTCAACCATTCACTCACTCAGCCACTCACTCAGCCACTCACTCACTCAGTCACTCAACCACTCGCTCTCTAAACCACTCGCTCATTCAACCGCTCGCTCACTCAACCATTCACTCACTCAACCACTCGCTTGCTCACTCTACCACTCACTCACTCAACCCCTCACTCAACCTTTCACTCAACCCCTCACCAAACCACTCAACGACTCACCAGAATCCTCTCGGCTTGGGGACTCACTTAACCATTCACTTAATCACTCACTAGAGCAACCACTCACTCACTTAATGACTTACTCAACCACTCAACCAATTACTTTCTCACTCAGCCACTCACTCCTTCACTCAGCCACTCACCCTTTCACTCAGCCACTCACTCATTTAGCCACTCACTCAGCCACACACTCAACCACTCAGCCGCGCACTCACGAAGCTACTTACTCACGAAGCTACTTACTCACTCAACCACTCACTCACTTAATCACTTACTCAACCACTCAACCATTCACTCAATCAGTCACACTCACTCAACGATGGGAGCTCCAGGGCATGCTGCGTGCTCGCCAGGAGGGACTGGGCAAGATGGCGTAGTCGCTGGAGCAGCTGCGGGCGCGGCACCGCCGCTCTCACCCTGGCGGAGTGCAGCAACACAGTGGGGCGGCATCAGCGGGACACTCTGGACAACGCAGGCAAGGTGCGCGCCAGCCACTCACTCACTCATCCACTCGCTCACTCACTCACTCAGCCACTCATACAACCACTCACTCATCCACTTACTTAAACCACTCACTCAACTACTCACTCACTCAACCACTCACTCAACCATTCACTCAACCATCCACTTACTGAACCACTCAATCAATCACTCACTCAGTCATTAACTCAACCACTCACTCAACCACACACTCATGCGCTCAAACACTCACTCATTGGTTCAAACACTCACTCATTCAAATACTCATTCAACCACTCACTAATTCATTCAACCACTCACTCACTGAACCACCCGCTCTCTCAATGAACCAATCGCTCCATCAACCACTCATTCTACCACTCACTCAACCATTCACTCACTCACCCAGCCACTCACTAAACCAATCAGTCACTCAATCATGAATTAAACCGCTCACTCACTCAACCCCTTACACACAGGCTCATCACCTGTGTCTCAACCATCTTACTGAGTAACATAACTCTTTTTTTAGAAGTGACCTGGCCACAAATGATAGGTCAACAACGTTCCTTATGTGGAAATTTATAGTAGCCAACTACTCTAAACGCCTGTTTCTAAATGTGTAGGGAAAATCCAGAGGACCAGAATAAAAATCCACTTGACCACGGAGAGAACATGCAAACTCCAAATATACAGGTGTCAGGGTTGGGATCTAACCGACAACCTCCTGTATACCAGACGAGGTAGTTAACATTGTATCCGGGCAAGCCGTACATCGAGCTGGAGTGGACCATGCGGTCCATCCCTATCGCGTGAGTGGCTCCAACTGTTGTTATTGTGTTCATATGTGTGTGGTCTGCTTGTGTGTATGCGTGTGCCGCACTGCGCTATGAACCCAACTTGACCAGGCTGTTGCCCCACTCGCCCGACTCGTTGAGAGGCTTGCCCACCCCCCAGGGCGTTGTCGTGAAGATACCGCTGGGAGGAAGAATATCTCACAATACTGGAAGAGGTGAGGACTACACAGTGATTAACTGAGTGGGTGTGTGGGTGAGTCGGTGGGTGAGTCGGTGGGTGAGTCGGTGGGTGAGTCGGTGGGTGAGTCGGTGGGTGAGTCGGTGGGTGAGTCGGTGGGTGAGTCGGTGGGTGAGTCGGTGGGTGAGTCGGTGGGTGAGTCGGTGGGTGAGTCGGTGGGTGAGTCGGTGGGTGAGTCGGTGGGTGAGTCGGTGGGTGAGTCGGTGGGTGAGTCGGTGGGTGAGTCGGTGGGTGAGTCGGTGGGTGAGTCGGTGGGTGAGTCGGTGGGTGAGTCGGTGGGTGAGTCGGTGGGTGAGTCGGTGGGTGAGTCGGTGGGTGAGTCGGTGGGTGAGTCGGTGGGTGAGTCGGTGGGTGAGTCGGTGGGTGAGTCGGTGGGTGAGTCGGTGGGTGAGTCGGTGGGTGAGTCGGTGGGTGAGTCGGTGGGTGAGTCGGTGGGTGAGTCGGTGGGTGAGTCGGTGGGTGAGTCGGTGGGTGAGTCGGTGGGTGAGTCGGTGGGTGAGTCGGTGGGTGAGTCGGTGGGTGAGTCGGTGGGTGAGTCGGTGGGTGAGTCGGTGGGTGAGTCGGTGGGTGAGTGAGTAGGTGGGTGTGGGTTAGAGATTGAGTGGGTGCTCGGTGATTGTGTGAATTGTGGGTGGGTGGGTGAGTGAATGGTTTGAAGTGATTGAGTGGGTGAGGGAGTGGGTGAGAGGTGGGTTGGTGAGTGGATGAGTACATTGATGGGTTAGAGATTGAGTGGGTGGGTAACTAGGTGATTGGGAGGGTGAGTGGGTGAGTGGCTTAATGGGTGAGTAAGTCGGTGGGTGAGTAGGTGAGTGCCTGGATAAGTGAGTGTATGGGAGCATGAGTGGGTGGATGGTTGATTAGGTGGGTGAATAGGTGAGTGGGTGGTGGGTGGGTGAATTAATGAGTGATTGCTCGAGTGAGAGCGTGGGTAGGTCAGTGCGATATTGTGTGGGGGAGTGGGTGAGTGAGGGGTTGAGTGAATAGGTTAGTGGGCGGGTGAGTAGATTGTTGGGTGAGTGGGTGGGTGAGTCAGTTAGTGGGTGGGTGAGTGAATATCGAAGGTTGAGCAGGTGAGTTAGTGTGTGATTGGGTGGGTGGATGAGTCAAAGAGTGAGGCACCACGGTGGTGAGATGTTAACTACCTCACCTAGTATACAGGATTTTGTGAATTCGATCCCATCCCTTCCACCTGTATATTTGGAGTTGGCATGTTCTCCCCGTGGTCGTGTGGATTTTTTTCCGGGTCCTCCAGGTTTTCTCTCCAGATTTAAAATCAACATGCATTTAGAGGATGTGGCTGCAATAAATGTTTCCATGATAATCCACTTCGTTAACCTATCATTTGTAACCAGGCCACTTCTGAAAATTATTAATTTAGTTATCTGAACCTTTTTAGGTAAAATAAAAAAAATATTGTTTAATTTAGTTTATTGGGTGGGTGAGTTGGTAGGTGTGTTATTGAGTGATTTGGTGGGTAGGTTAGAGATTGAGTGGGTGAATGGGTGGGTGTGTGAGTGGGGGTGTGAATAGTTGAGTAGGTGAGTGGATGAGTAAATGGTTGAGTGAGTGGATTAGAGATTGAGTAGGTGGCAGGGTGAGTGGGTTTGTGAGTGGGTTGGTGGGTGTTTGAATGGGTGAGTGGGTGGAGTGCCGTGGTGGCGAGCTGTTAACTACCTCGCCTTTTGTACAGGAGGTCGTACATTTGATCCCGACCCTGACGCCTGGTCGCGTGGAATTTTCTCCAGGTGCTCCGGGTTCTCCCTCCACATTTAAAAACATGCAATTATAGAATTTGATATTTGTGGTCAAGTGGTTTTTGAAAAATATATATATATAGCTGAGTGCCTTACCTGGTAAAATCAAAAAGCGTAATTTTAATTTAGTGTGCAGATGAGTGGCTGGGTGGGTGAGTGGATGAGTGAGTGCGATGTTTGATGGGTAGTTGGTCAGTGGCTGGGTGAGTGAGTGTGGGCTAGAGATTGAGTGGGTGGCTTGGTGAGTGTGTGCTTGGCTCGGTGGTTGAATGAATGGATGGTTGAGTTAGTGGGTGGGTGTTTGAGTGTGTGTTATCGTGGGTGGGAGAGTCAGAGAGTGGAGTGCCATGTTGGCAAATTGTTAACTATCTTGCCTGGTATTTTTAAGTTCGTAGGTTCGATCCAAACCCTGCTTCTCAAAACAATCTATATAGCTCAGTGGGCCTTACCTGGGAAAAAAAATGTTTGATTTAGTTAAGGGTGTTGGTGAGTGGGCGGGTGGGTGAGTGCATCAGTGTGGGTTTGAGATTTAGTGGGTGGCTTGGTGAGTGGGTAAGTTCTAGTGACTCAGTGGTTGAGTTTGTGGGTGGTTACGTTAGTAGGTGATTAAATTAGTGGGTGGGTCAATAATTACGTTGGTAGTGGGTGAGTGGCTGAGTGGCTGAGGGAGTAGGCGGGTGGTTGGCTGGGTGATTAGGTGGGTTATAAATTGAGTAGGTGGCAGGGTGAGTGGATCTGAAAGTGGGTGAGTGAGTAGGTGCACGGCTGGGTGAGTTAGTGAGTGGATGGATGAGTGAGTGGGTGAGTGTGTGGGTGCATGGATGTGTGGGTGGGTGAATGTGTGTGGGTAGGAGGTTAGTTGGGTAGTGCGTGAATGGGTGGGTTAGAAATTGAGTGAGTGGGTTAGTCACTGGGTGAGTGAGTGGATGGGTGGGTTTGTGAACTTTGGTTAAGAGATTGAGTCAGTAGCAGGGTTTGTGTGTGGTTTAGAGATTGAGTGGGTGGTTGGGTGAGTGGGTGGATGGGTGAGTGGGTGGGTTAGAGATTGAGTGGCTCGGTGAGGGAGTATTGGGTGGGTGAAGTGAGTTGGTGGGTCGGTGAGTGCGTGGGTGGGTGATTCAGTAAGTGGGTGAGTGAGGGGTTGGGTGAGCGATGGGTTGAGTGGGTGTGTTTTTTGTTCGTGAGTTTGTGGGTGGGTGAGTGGGTCAGTTAGTGGTTGGGTGAGTAAGTGGGTGGGTGAGCAAGTGAGTGAATGGGTGTGTTGGTAGGTGAGTGTGTAGCTTGGTGAGTGGTCGTAGGGTGAGTGGGTGGGTGAGGAAGTGGTTAACTGAGTGAGTGGTAGGGTGGGTGAGTTGTTGACTGAGTGGGGTCAGCGAATGGGTGGGTGAGTTGTTGACTGAGTGGGGTCAGCGAGTGGGTGGGTGAGTTGATGTGGGAGGTTGAGTGGGTACGTTAGCGTGTGAGTGATTGGATGGGTGAGTCAGAGAGTGAGGCGTCAAGGTGGTGAGACGTGCACTGCCTCGCCTAGTATACAGGAGATTGTGGATTCGATCCTGACCCTGTCGCCTGTATATTTGGAGTTTGCATGTTCTACACATGGTCGCGTGGATTTTGCTGCAGGTCCTCCGGGTTTTCCCCTCTGCATTTAGAATCAACATGCGTTTAGAGGATTTGGCTGCAATAAATGTCTATGTGATAAGCCACTTCGTTTATCTATAATTTGTTCAGGGGTCTATTCTGCAAAGGATCTATATAGCTCAATGGGCCTTACCTGGTGAAATAAAAGTAGTTTAGTTTATGGGGTAGGTGGCTCGTTGGGTCGGTAGGTCTGTTGCAGGTCGAGTAGGTGGCAGGGTGAGTGGGTGAGTAGGTAAGTGGCTGGGTGAGTGGGTGGGCTGGTGAGTGTGTGAGTTAGAGATAGAGTGGGTGGATGCGTGGGTGTATGATTGGGGAAGTGAAATGGTGAGTGGATGGGTGAATTAATTGTTGAGCGAGTGAGTCAGTGAGTGGGTGTGTAGGTGGGTGCGTAGGTAAGTGGTTAGCACGGTGTGTGGGTCTTTGAGTGGGTATGTGGCTGAATGGGTATGTGGCTGAATGGGTATGTGGCTGAATGGGTTTGTGGCTGAATGGGTATGTGGCTGAATGGGTATGTGGCTGAATGCGTATGTGGCTGAATGGGTATGTGGCTGAATGGGTATGTGGCTGAATGGGTAGGTGAGTGGGTATGTGGCTGAATGGGTAGGTGAGTGGGTATGTGGCTGAATAGGTATGTGGCTGAATGGGTAGGTGAGTGGGTATGTGGCTGAATGGGTATGTGGCTGAATGGGTAGGTGAGTGGGTATGTGGCTGAATGGGTATGTGGCTGAATGGGTATGTGGCTGAATGGGTAGGTGAGTGGGTATGTGGCTGAATGGGTAGATGAGTGGGTATGTGGCTGAATGGGTATGTGGCTGAATGGGTAGGTGAGTGGGTGGCTGCGAGTCAGAGAGTGGAGCCCCATGGTGGCGAAATTTTAACTACCTTACTTTTTGTACAGGAGGTTGTGGGTTCGGTCTCGATCTTGATGCCTGTATAATTGGAGTTTGCATGTTCTCCTCGTGGTTGATGGATTTTTCTCCGAGACCTCTGGGTTTTCCCTCCATATTTATCAACATGCATTTAGAGGATCTGGATGCTATAAATGTCTACGTGATAATCCACTTGATTAAACCATAATCTGTGGCCACGTTGCTTCTGAATAAGATCTATATAGCTCTGTGGGCCTTACCTTGTAAAAACAAAATTGTTTACAGTTGGGTGAGTGGGTGGTTGAGTGTGTAGGTGGGTGGGTGAGTTGGTGGGTGGGTTGTTGGGTGAGTGAGTTAGTGAGTGCATGTGTAGGTGGGTGCGTGGATGAGTGGTTTAGTGCGTGGGTTAGAAATTGAGTGCGTGGCAGGGTGAGTGGGTTTGTGAGTCGGTTAGTTGGTGGCTTTAGTAGTTGAGTGGGTGAGTCAAAGAATTGAGCGCTACGGTGGCAAGATGCTATACAGAATGTTGTGGGTTCGATCCCGACCCTGACGCCTGTATATTTCACTCCACATTTAGAAACATGTAATAAGAGGAATTGGTTGCAATAAATGTTTACAGTGACTTTGTTGAACTATCATTTGTGGTGAGGATGCTTCTGAAAACAATCTTTATAGCTCAGTGGGCCTTACCTGGTAAAAGAATATCTCACATTACCAGAAGAGGTAAGGACTACATATAGAGTGGGAGATTAACTGGGTGGGTCTGTGAGTGTGGGTCAGTCATTGAGGAAGTAGGTGAGTGAGTGTGTTAGAGATTGTGGGTGATAGGGTAAGCCATGGGTGACGTGAGTGGGTGTGTTGTTTGGGAGTGAATAGACGAGTGGTTGGGTGAGTGGCTGGGTGAGTGGGTGGGTGGGTAGGTGAGTGGGTTAGAGATTGATTGGGTGAGTTAGTGGGTGGCTGAGTGGGTGGGTGGGTGGGTGAATGGGTTTAGAGATTGAGTGGGTGGTGGGTGGTTGGGTGAATGAGTGGGTGTGTGAATTTGTGAATGGTTGAGGTGAGTGAGTGGGTGGGTCTGCACGTGAGTGGGTGTGGGAGTGGGTGAGAGGTGGGTTGGTGAGTTGGTGAGAGGATTAGTGAATTGGTGGGTTCGAGATTGCGTGGCTGGGTGAGTGAGTCGGTTAGAGATTGAGTGGGTGGCAGGGTAAGTGGGTGGGTTGCTTAATGGGTGTGTGAGTGGGTGGATGAATAGGTGAGTGGATAGGTGCATGGTTTAGTGGGTGGGTGAATAAGTGAGTGGGTGGGTGAGTGGATTGTTGCGTGAATGTGTGGGTGGTTGAGTTTTTGGGTAGATGGGTGTGTGAATATGGGAGGTGAGTTCGTGTGTTAGTGGGTGGGTGAGTCGGAGAGTGAGGCACCATGGTGCCGAAATGTTAACTACCTCGCCTAGTATACAGGAGGTTGTGGATTTTATCCCAGCCCTTCCGCTTGTATATTTGGAGTTTCTATGTTCTCCCCGTGGTCGCGTGGAATTTTCTCCAGGTTGTCCTTCCACATTTGAACATGCATTTATATAATTTGGTTGCAATAACATTCTACGTGAAAAGCCACTTAATTGAACTGTCATTTGTGCTGAGGTGGCTTCCAACAAAGATCTATAGCTCAGGGCCTTACCCAGTAAAATGAAAAACAATAAAATATTCGTTTATTGTGTGGATGAGTGGGTGCGTGCGTGAGTGGGTGCGTGTGTGGATGAGTGAGAGGGGTGATGCGTCGTAGGTGAGTCGCTGAGTGAGTGAGTGGCTGGGTGCATGAGTGTGAGTTAGAGATTGAGTGGGTGGCTTAGTGAGTGGGTCAGTGTATGAATGGCTCAGTAGTTGAGTGAGTGAGTGGGTGATTGAGTGAGTGGGTGAGTGTGTGGGTTAGTGGGTGGGAGAGTCAGACAGTGGGGCGCCACGGTGGCGAGATGTTAACTACCTCGCCTGGTATGCAGAACGTTGTGGGTTTGATCCCGACCCTGACACCTGTATATTTCCCTCCACATTTAAAATCAACAAGCATTTATAGGATTTGGCTGCAATACATGTCATAAGCCACTTCGTTGACCTATAATTTTTAACCAGGTAATTTCTGAAAAAGATGTTTAGCTCTGTCGGCCTTACCTGGTAAAATAACCACAATTTACCTTCTTAGGTTTTTTCGGTAAAGTCACGTAGAAAGTAAAATTAAATAAAAACAAAAATCACGACGTTTCGGAGGCAACACAAGTCTCCGTCATCAGGTCCCACCTGATGACGGAGACTTGTGTTGCCTCCGAAACGTCCTAAGAAGATGATTCCTTGCAGTCACGAAAGCTTCAAATCTAGAACCACAATTTAGATTTAGTTTAGTGTGTTGGTGAGTGGGCGGGTGAGTGCGTGGGGAGTGGGTGAGTGTGAGTGGCTCGGTGGTTGAGTTAGTGGGTGATAGTGGGTGGTTGAGTTAGTGGGTGGTTGAATAGGTGAGTGGATAGGTGCATGGTTTAGTGGGTGGGTGAATAAGTGAGTGGGTGGGTGAGTGTATTGTTGCGTGAATCTGTGGGTGGTTGATTTTTTGGATAGATGGGTGTGTGAATATGGGAGGAGAGTACGTGTGTTAGTGGGTGGGTGAGTCGGAGAGTGAGGCACCATGGTGCCGAGATGTTAACTACCTCGCCTAGTATACAGGAGGTTGTGGATTTTATCCCAGCCCTTCCGCTTGGATATTTGGAGTTTCTATGTTCTCCCCGTGGTCGCGTGGAATTTTCTCCAGGTTGTCCCTCCACATTTGAACATGCAGTTATATAATTTGGTTGCAATAACATTCTACGTGAAAAGCTACTTAATTGAACTGTGGTTTGTGCTGAGGTGGTTTCGGACAAAGATCTATAGCTCAGGGCCTTACCCAGTAAAATGAAAACCAATTAAATATTAGTTTATTGTGTGGATGAGTGGGTCGTGCGTTAGTGGGTGGGTGCGTGGGTGGATGAGTGAGTGGATGGGTTGATGCGTCGTAGGTGAGTCGCTGAGTGAGTGAGTGGCTGGGTGCATGAATGTGGGTTAGTGATTGAGTGGGTGGCTTAGTGAGTGGGTCAGTGTATGAATGGCTCAGTGGTTGAGTGAGTGAGTGGGTGATTTAGTGAGTGGGTGAGTGTGTGGGTTAGTGGGTGGGAGAGTCAGACAGTGGGGCACCACGGTGGCGAAATGTTAACTACTTCGCCTGGTATGCAGAAGGTTGTGGGTTTGATCCCGACCCTGACACCTGTATATTTCCCTCCACATTTAAAATCAACAAGCATTTATAGGATTTGGCTGCAATACATGTCATAAGCCACTTCGTTGACCTATAATTTTTAACCAGGTCATTTCTGAAAAAGATGTTTAGCTCTGTCGGCCTTACCTGGTAAAATAACCACAATTTAGATTTAGTTTAGTGTGTTGGTGAGTGGGCGGGTGAGTGCGTGGGTGGGTGGGTGAGTGGGTGAGTGTGAGTGGCTCGGTGGTTGAGTTAGTGGGTGGTAGTGGTTGGTTGAATTAGTGGGTGGTGGAATGTTTTGGTGGTTGAATTATTGGGTAGTTGAGTGATGGGTGGGTGGGTGAATAATTACGTGGTTAGTGGGTGAGTTGCTGAGGGAGTGGTTGGGCGAGTGGGTGGGTTAGAAATTGAGTGGGTGGCATGGTGAGTGGATGTGTATGTGACTGGGTGAGTAGGTGAGTGGCTGGGTGAGTATGTGAGTGGATGGATGAGTGAGGGGGTGAGTGGGTTTGTGGATGAGTGAGTGTGTGGGTAGGAGGTTACGTGAGTAGTGGGTGGGTTATAAATTGAGTGAGTGGGTTAGTGACTGGGTCAGTTGTAGTTGAGAGAGTCAGTTTAAAAGTGAGTTGGTGGGTTAGAGATTGACTGGCTCGGTGAGTGAGTGCTGGGTGGGTTAGTGAGTTGTTGGGTGGGTGAGTGTTAGTGGGTGGATGATCGACTGGGTGGGTGGTTGAGTGAGTAGATAGGTGGGTGGGTTGCAGTGACGTGTGGTGAGGTCAATGGCTGGGGAGGCACTGGCTTGTGTCAGAGCCAGATTCACACACTGAGGGGGATGTGGCCTCACGGAGGGGGGCGTGTTAGACGCATCCCCCTCAGTGAGGCAAATGTGATGGCTGCCTCCCCTGGTGCTTTTTCATTGCAGTTTCATGACGAGACCAGCGAGCCTAAATATCTTTATACACATACGTGAAATAAGTTACCTGGAGTATGGAAGGCGAGGACATGAAATGAAGGGGTCTACAAACATTACATTGGTGACATACTGAGATAGTAACAGGCACGTGCTTATTGCCCGCGCTCCATCCAGTTACTGAGGGGTTGCGTAATCAGGGGAGGCTGAGCTCGTCGCTGCCTCACCTCTCGTCTCTTCCTGTATTTGCAGCGGAGCTCCGCAAATTTGGCGATTTTGACTATAAAAATGATTGGAATCGTACAGAAATTACATTTATAACACAGATCAGTGGAAAAAATTTAATTTTATTATTCTCTTTTTTTTTTACTTTTCATTAAAACTATTGTCATTGGAGTATGACAGGTGAGGCTCTGCCTCCCCTGACCGCACGTCGCTGGTGGGTTGGTAGGTTGGTGAGGAAGTGAGAGAGTTAGTGGGTACGAGTTTGAGTGGGTGGCTGGCTGAGTGGTTGAGAAGATGGGTGTGCGATTTCATGGGTGAGTGAGTCGGTAAGTGAGTGGGTGAGTGGGTTTTTGTATGGGTGAGTGCTTCAGTGGGTTCATGAGTGAGTGGATGGGTTATTGAGTGAGTGGATGGGTATTTGAGTAAGTGGTATGAGTCAGTAAGTGAATGGGTGGGTGTTTGAGTGAGTGGCTGGTGGGTGGGTGGGTAAGTTAGTGTAGGAGGTTGAGTGGGTAAGTTAGTGTGTGAGTGGGTGGGTGAGTGAGTCAGAGAATGGGGCACCACGGTGATGAGACGTTAACTACCTTGCATAGTATACAGGAGGTCATGGAATTGATCCCGACCCTGCCGCCGGTATATTTCGAGTTTGCATCTTCTCCCTGTGGTCACGTGGATTTTTCTCCGGGTCCTCGGGGTTTTACCTCTGCATTGAGAATAAACTTGCATTCAGAGGATTTGGCTGCAATAAATGTATATGTGATAAGCCACTTTGTTTACCTGTCATTTGTAACAAGGTCGCTTTTGAAAAATATCTATATGGTCTGTGGGCCTTAGCTGGTACAATGAAAAATAGTTCAGTTTTCGTTTATTGGGTGGGTGAGTGGTTGGTGGGTGATTGATTGAGTGCGTGGGTGGTTGGGTGGGTGAGTCGGTAAGTGGCTGGGTGAGCGGGCGGATGAGTGTGTGAGTTAGAGAGTGGGTGGGTGGATGGGTGGGTGTGTGAGTGGGGGAGTGAATAGGTGAGTGGGTGGGTGAGTGGAGTCTAGAGTGAGTGAGTGAGTGGGTTGGTGGGTGGGTCGTTGAGTTAATGAGTGGGTGTGTAGGTGGGTGCACAGGTATGTTCTTGAGTGGCTGTGTGTGTGCATGAGCAAGTGAGTTAGCGGTTGAGTGGGTGGCAGGGTGAGTGGGTGAGTGAGTGTGTGGGTGGCTTTCGTAGTTTAGTGGTTGGGTGAGTCAGATAATGATGCGCCACAGTGGCGAGATGCAAACCCCCTCGCGAAAGACGACGTGTTAAACTGGTATATTGGAATTCGTAGGTTTGACCCCAACCCTGATGTCTGTATATATGGAGTTTGCATCTTTTCTCGTGGTCACATCGATTTTCCTCTGATTCCTTCGGGTTTGTTTAACACGTAGACTTTCGCGACCAATATCATCCATAATAGAGGTTTCTTTTTTGGGTTAGATCGCATAAATATATAAATGTGTCGTTAAAACCCACCACCACCCGACACAGCCAACTAGTAAGGGTTGTCAGAACATGCCAATTTGTAACTAGTACAGCTCACGGTGTGTTGGAGAGTCAAGCCACAACATTTACAATCTGAGTACAACGTTTCACCAGTAATTACAACTACCTTCATCAGGCAACAGCCAGATTTGTGGAGACATTCACCTGTTTCGTTCCTTATATAGAGGCGTAGATGTGGTGCCTGTTTTTATCATTTGCCTGTTATCAAGTTAAAAGTAGAAATAGTTATTATTGTTGTAATCACGTTATAAGTAGAAATAATTATTATTTCGTTAAAAGTAGAAATAATTATTGTTATCAAGTTCTAAGTGGATATTATAATTACTGTTCTCATTCGCCTGTCGTTATCATTTGCCTGTTGTTATTTTTCGCCTATTGTTATCAAGTTAGAAGTAGAAAGTTATTATTGTTGTTATCATTCGCCTGGTGTTGGTAGTGCACGTCTCTAATCCAGCACTGTGGAAGGTAGCGAGGGTTGGTGAATCACCGCACAATGATGTTGGCAAATCATCTTCCCGTGGGCGTCGAGGTGCCATAACCTGACTTGCCAGGAGAAGGCAGTAGAGCAAGTGGACTAATCGCCATCTTCACCTGTACAGGGATAGAGTGTTTCACCCTCACACGCATGGGTTTTCTCCGGGTACTCCGGTTTCCCCCACTGGTATAAACACTCGTCATTAATTAGCGCATAATGCCTCCATAGAGGACCGCAGAGCTTGGACAATTGTTGGTACTGGCTCACCACGTGGCTTCCTTCCTGCACGGCTGTGGTTCTTCCTGCCTCCGAGTCGTTCTTGTGCGCGCTATAAAACTTTAAATTATTACTATTATTCGCCAGGCGGTGGTGTTGCAAGCCTGTAATCCAGCAGTGGAAGGCAGCAAGGGTGAGTGGATCACACAGTGAATGTTGTGAAACCCCCTTCCCGTGGGCATCGAGGTGCCTTCTCCTGGCTGGCCAGGAGAAGGCAGTACAGAAAGTGGGATAATCGCCATCTTTGCCTGTACGGTTTAAAGTGCTGCCCCTCGTATGCGTGGGTTTTCTCCAGGTGCTCCGGTTTCCTCCACTTGACTGTGACTCAGTGTGGATTTCCTGGAGTAAGTCTATTTTATTATTATAAAGAATTAAAGGGGGTGTTTGATGACACGACTAGAGAGCTGGCTTGCACTGCAGGGAACTTAATATTCAACTTGGATTCCGCAACCCTCAATGGCCATTTTAAGTTAAATTTTTGCATGTAAGACTCGCACAAACAACCATACCCACAAACCCATAGACTCCAACAGAGACTCATACATTACTACAGACACTCAGACTCACACAGCGACCCCATACTCACAGAGACCGATAGACATGCACAGAGACCCATAGACTCACACAGATGTAATAACAGCCACAGAGGGTTCACGTGGGGATTGGCTTGCCGGTCCTGCTTGTAGCCAATAAGGGTTGAGATAGGGACCATGGCCCATGCGTCATCATGACAGGCCATCAGGGGGATGGGCTTAGCCATTCGGGGCCCAAGCTAATGGGGAGCCGGATGAGGGGCGTGGTCCCGGGATTGACAGGGAACCATCGAGAATGGTCGGAGCTGTCCATGGATGATTGGCTGGGGGAACCACGTGACGAAGGTGTTAAGAGCGAGGGGAGGAGAACGATCGGGGGCAGACTGGAGCAGGAGGAGAGCAGGGTCACGCGCGGACGGGGCCGGGGGTTGCCACGTGCGCGGCGGGGACTTAGTGGGTGGTCTGTCCTCTCTCCGTTGTCTGCCAGCAACAGAGAGTGAGTGAGCAAGGTGTATTGTGAAGTGAAAATAAAAAGGACCGATTCCGAATCCGTCTCCTGAAGGATTATTACACAGAGATCCATACACTCAAAGGCCCAAAACTCACACAGAAATCCATAGATTCGCACAGATGTCAATAGAATTTGAATTTGAATATTTATTTATACTGGATGAATCTGATGAGCTATAACGATGTTTTCACAGACGTCCAATCGGGTGGGTCAGAAAATAACAACAAAAATACAATACAAAAACATCACAGGAAAGGTAAACAAATTGTTTCGAAATATACAAATTAAACTGAACTCTTTTTATCTTACCATAGACTCATACAAACATGTTGGACTCGCACAGAGACCTTAACCACTAAACCTCGAACAATTAAAACCCTCTAAACCCATAACTATCTAAATCCATAACCATCTAAACCCCTAACCCTCTCAACCCATTTACCCTTACAACCCTAATCTTTAAACCCCTCGCCCTCTAAAAGCTTAAACTCTAAACTACCAAAACACTAACCATCTCAACCCCTAACCCTCTAAATTCCTATACCCCTAACCCTCAACCCCTTTACCCTTAAAACCCTAACCCACCAAAACCCTCACTCTCTAAACCCCTTATTCTTTTAGCCCTAACCGTCTAAGCCATTAAAAACCAAAACTTCTAAACCCTCGGAATCCCTAACCCTCTAAACCTTGAAACCCTAACCTTCTAAAACCCTAAATCCTTAACATTCTAAATACCAACCAATCTAAACCACTACCCTCTAAAGAACTAACCCTCTAGACCCCTAACCCTCTGAACTCATATCCTCCTAAATCCTCAACCTCTAAAACCCTAACCCTCAAACCCCTAACGTTCTAAAACCCTAAATCTGTAACCTAATCCCAACACATTTAAACCCCAACCCTCTAAAGAACGAACCCTCTAGACACCTAACCCTTAAAACACCTATGCCCCTAAAATGTTAACCCTCTAAACACATTATCCACTACACCCGGAACCCTCTAAACCCATAAAGGTTTTTTTTGTTAGATTATGTAAATATAAACGTGTCATTAAACCAACCACCACCTGAAACAGCCAATTAGTTAACTTTGTCACATCAACAAAAAGTGCCATTTAGTGTTGGAGACTAACCAAAAAAAAACTTTATTATGGACAATATTAGTTGTGAAAGTCTACGTGTTAAACCCTCAACTCTCAAACCACTAAACCCCTAACACTGTAAATCACTAACCCTTGAAACCCCGATACCTCTAAACCCCTAAACATATGTAGTACCGTCGAATACAGATCGACACCCGGGGTTGAGGCACACTGACGTTTATTTACAATAAGCACAGGGGACACGTAATACTGGAGGGGGTAACGGCCCCCTCACCCGGATAGCTGGGAACACACGGCTATCTACCCTGGCTTGCCTCTTAATCCTCCAATCTCTGGGCTAGGGGAGGCTGTCTGGCCCGACACTGGTGAGTCGGGCTACGGCACCCGGAGTCCCAGAGTCCTAGCTCTGATTCACGGGGCCCCGCCGCTGGCTCGGTCCTGCGCGGCCCTTACAAGGGCGGCGTCCCAGGGGAGACCAGGGCTCTCACTAGGCAGTCTTCAATCTTCAAGAGTTACCAACACATTCTGCCTCGAGCCCTCCGGCTCATCCCCTTATATCTTGAACCCCTCCCCGCTGGGGTGGGCCCTGTGCGGACGTCGTTGCGAGCACCCTCCCGTGTGCTCACGAAGCCCCGCCCACTGTGCTAGTTTCTCATACGATCCCATACATATCACCTCTACACATATCTCCTCCGTAAGACCCCTACATCACCCCCCCCTGTACAGCTCGCAGACCGGAACAGGCAATTCAGCAGGATGCCTGCACCGACCAGACCCCAGGAGGCATGCGCATTCGGGGGTGGTCGGCATGCGTGACAGGGCGTCCGCGTTGGTGTGGCGAACGCCCTTACGGTACGTGGTCTCAAAATCAAAATCCTGGAGAACCTCCAGCCATCGAGACAATTGTCCCGATGGTTGTTGGACTCGCAGGGCGTACTGTAGCGCCGCATGGTCTGTACGGACGGTGAAACACTGTCCGTACAGATATGGCCGGTACTGCTGGATGAAGTAGACAATTGCCAGCAGTTCCCGACGCGTGACACAATATCGTTGCTCCGCTGGAGACAACACTCGGCTACCGTACGCGACCACCCGTTCCACGCCCTCGACCACCTGGGACAGCACGCCCCCAATACCTGTGTTGCTCGCGTCGGTATCGAGCACAAAGGGTTTCGAAAAATCGGGATAAACCAGGGGAGGGGCATTAACCAGAGCGTCCCGAAGTGAGCGGAACGCAGCCTCCTCCTCCTGTCCCCAATGGAAGCGGACCCCCTTTGACGTCAAAGCGTGCAAGGGCTTAGCAATGGTGGCAAAGTCCGCGACAAAGCGTCGGTAGTGTAGTAGGTTCAAATTAGGTGCACACACACGCAACTTGGAGGCAACACTATTTATTAAACGGTAAATAATATAACACTCTACATGAGGTGGTGACCACCTTCCTCAACTCACTAACACTCTGGAACACGACACAGACTGGACCAGGCAGGCAACGGCCTGCCTGGCCCAGGACGACGACTCGGGACTTGACGACCGAAGATGTCTTCACCTTGGAGTACAGTACAACAGCAGCCTCGCTCTGCGTTCACACCACGCTTATATTTGGTTTGGCGTGGCTGGCTCCGCCCCGGCGTGGCTGGCTCTCTTCAGGCCACGCCTCCCTTCCCCGGACACGCCTCACTTCCCCCACCTCTGGGAGGGTCCGGATCCCTCCACCACGTGACCCCCCAGGCACCCCCTTGGGGCCCCCAGCCTTCGTACGGGCCGACACAGTAGTGACCTTTCTCTGTCACTACAGTAGTATGACGCGAAACCAACAAAGCTCCTGACCTCTCCCACCGAGGTGGGAGTCGGCCAGGAGCTGACGCACTGCGTTTTGGCGGGATCGGTAGCAATACCCGAGCGTCCTACGATGTGCCCCAAATAACGTACCGATTCGCGCAACAAATGACACTTTTGAGGTTTAAATTTCAAATTAGCAGCCCGCATTTTGAGGAAAACGGCCCGCAACCTCTGGAGATGCTCGTCAAATGTTCTGCTAAAGACGATAACGTCGTCCAAATAGATTAAACACGAATCCCACTGCAATCCAGCCAAAACCAATTCCATCAATCGCTGGAAAGTCGCCGGCGCCGAGTGTAATCCCATCGGCAACCGGTTAAATTGGAAGAGACCATGTGGTGTACGGAATGCAGTTTTTGGCTTAGATTCATCGTCCAGAGGAAGCTGCCAGAATCCCGAAAGCAAATCCAATGTGGAGAAGAATCGCGCCCCCGCCAAGGCGTCGAGCGATTCATCAATACGGGGAAGCGGGTATGCGTCAGCAACGGAAATTTTGTTGAGGCGGCGAAAATCGACGCAAAACCGCAACGATCCATCCTGTTTCTTTACCAGAACGATCGGTGCTCCCCACGGGCTGGTAGAGGGAGAAATGATATCGGCGGCTAACATGTCATCAACAGCCGATTTGACATGGTCCTTCTCGGCGGGACTCAGCCGGAAGGGATTTTGGCGTATGGGCGCGCTGTCACCAGTATCAATATGGTGACGCAGCAAATGGGTGCAGCCCAGATCGAATTTGTTTTGACTAAACACATCGGCAAAATCGCGCAATAGTGTCCGAAGTTTTTGACGCTCTGCATCCGACAGGTCCGTCGAACCCGCACAAAGCGCCTCAAGCCACCCTTCATCGGTGTCCGAATGTGGAGTCGGCAGAGTGGCAGCGCGCACGTGATTTGCGACAGACTCCTCACAGGGCACCGGCGTTGCGTGAGCAAGCACGGTCCCTTGGGGAATTACCACGGCCTGCGACCCCACATTGAGGACCGCGATGAAGGGGTCCCCGTCCCCCCTTACGATGGTCTGAGCGGGAATCAAATGCGGCCCGCTAACCCCAGCCCTAGACGGCCCCAGCAGGACACCCTGGTCCCCAACACCCTTAGTGAAGGGTCTACGAAGCTTTAGGGGCACCAACATTTGTGCCCCCGGCGGCACGCGAACCGTTTGAACTACAAATGCGGGTACCGTCGCGAACGCCGACCGATCCGTAGTAGGGGAGGGCAAAAACGCCATCCGTCGTCCCGACGGGAGCTCAATGCAACCCTGATCAATCATAATCCGAATCGGCATTTTGCCCAAGAAATCCGTCCCCAGCAGGCACGGAACCGCCAGCGAGGAGGAAACGAAAATAGGGCCGGACAATTTAATATCACCGATGGAAATTTGCGCGCGAATCTGACCCATGATACCCAATGAGCCCCCGTTAGCAGCGTAGAATGGGACATGAACCGGTAGCAAGGGACGACTTTGGACAGGGAGAATGTTGTATATTAGTTCCGAAATGATGGTCGCCGATGCTCCTGTATCGACGAGGATACGCACTTCGACCCCGTCAATATACCCTACTACGGCCGACGACCCCGACGGCGCAGCCAGAACGCGATGGGCCAACACGGACCACTGGGCGGGTTCGATTTGGGTCCCCATAGTGGTTCGTGTTGGCCCCACGGTGTGCAATGTTGGCCCCCCGTTCGTTGCGGTGTGTACATGTGTAACGGGTGTGTGCTTCGGCTAAACATGTGGGGTGCCGCGACTCGCCGGGTCATGTCGGTGGAGCTTGGGAGGAGGAGGAGGAGGGCCGGCGTCCCGGCGAGGCGTCGTCCCCCGCTGTCGAGGGGAGCGGCACCCCGAGGCGACGTGGCCCCGGATGCCGCAGTTATAGCAGCGCGGGAGCGCAGGTGGTGAAGACGTGCGGTCGGAGCGGGCCGACCCATCCCGGTCCGCCCGTACTCCCATCCGCTGCTGCTGTCGGAAGTCAGCGGCGTAGACCTCCTCCGTCGGTGGGGTGATGGCAGCCACCGTACGCCCGGCCGCTGCCCTGCTGGCCTTCCTTCGCTGCGACAGGAGGTTAGCGTGGAGGAGCCGCGCCGCTTGGAGGGAACCCATCTCTGCGTCCTCCTGCGCGACGATAGCGACGTCCAGGTCGTCCGCCAGCAGAAGGATCTTCTCGGTGACCATGGCGTCCACGCCTTGGTCATCCATACGAGGGAAGGCCGTCTTTGCGAGCGCCAGAAGGCTCGTACGGTAGGCGAGGGGCGACTCCTTCGCACCCCGCTGGCGATCGTAGAATCGCTGCCTACACTCCGCCGAAGGTCCGTAGACCCCAGCCAGCAATTGCAGCGCCATCTGAAGAGTAGAGCGCTTGTCCCTCAGTGCGGACGTAAGAGCGGCGAGGGCATCGCCGTCAAGGAGCGCCGGTAGCGCGCAGTGGGCTTCGGCGTCTGACCACCCCGCCATCTCTTGATGCGCGAGGAAGCGCCGCTGGAATCCCCCCTCAGTCGCCGTCCTCAGCCACAAACTCCTTCAGCGGGGGCAACCTTTGGTGTAGCGCAGCGACCGCCGTGGAGGCCCGCACTTTGTTGTCCCCGCAACTCGGCTGAGCGTCAGCCCGAACGACAGATGTAATCGCCTGTCGCGCAGGTAGTGACGCTTCGTCCGAAGGTGGTGACGCGGCAGCCCCAGCGGAGCCGATGTCGGACCCCAGGCTGAGGTTGGCCACGCCCTCGGCAGCTGCAGCGGCGATGGCGGGACTTTCAAAAGTGCCGTCGGTAGAAATGGCGGGAAGGCGCAACGGCCGTCGGCCGTCCTCGCCCCGCGGTGGTCCAGCAGCCCCCAGCCGAGTGATGGTCTCGAGTGTGGCGGCAGCAGCGTACAGCAGCTCCGCCAATCTCGCGTGCGCCAGCCGAAGTCCCTCGGACAGCGACTCCCCTTCCTCCCGATGCCCCGGTAATGGTGCATTCGGTCCCGGCTGCTCGTTGCCCCCATCAGCCGTCTCTGGGTACCGCACTTCCCGCGGTGTCCTCCGCCTCCTGCACCCCGGCCCGAGCTGTTCGGCGCGTGTCCATGTTCGTTGTTGTTTTTACTTCTGACGCCAGATGTAGTACCGTCGAATACAGATCGACACCCGGGGTTGAGGCACACTGACGTTTATTTACAATAAGCACAGGGGACACGTAATACTGGAGGGGGTAACGGCCCCCTCACCCGGATAGCTGGGAACACACGGCTATCTACCTTGGCCTGCCTCTTAATCCTCCAATCTCTGGGCTAGGGGAGGCTGTCTGGCCCGACACTGGTGAGTCGGGCTACGGCACCCGGAGTCCCAGAGTCCTAGCTCTGATTCACGGGGCCCCGCCGCTGGCTCGGTCCTGCGCGGCCCTTACAAGGGCGGCGTCCTAGGGGAGACCAGGGCTCTCACTAGGCAGTCTTCAATCTTCAAGAGTTACCAACACATTCTGCCTCGAGCCCTCCGGCTCATCCCCTTATATCTTGAATCCCTCCCCGCTGGGGTGGGCCCTGTGCGGACGTCATTGCGAGCACCCTCCCGTGTGCTCACGAAGCCCCGCCCACTGTGCTAGTTTCTCATACGATCCCATACATATCACCTCTACACATATCTCCTCCGTAAGACCCCTACACATATACCCTTATAACCTCAACTACTAACCATCTAAACCATTCAACATCCAACAATCGAAACACAAAAACCTCTAAACACGTAACTCTCTAAACCCCTAACCCTCTAAAACCCATAAACCTCTAAACACGTAACTCTCTAAACCCTCTAAACTCAAAACGTTCTAAACTCTAACCCTCTAAATACCAAATCCTCTGAAGGACTTTCCCCTTAAGACCCCAACCGTCTAAACACCTCACCCTATAAAACCGCAACCCATAAACCCCCAACACTCTTAACTGCCTAAACCCTTAACCTTATAAACCCCAAACCGTCTAAACCCCTCAACCTGTAAAACCGTAACCCACTAAACCCCTCATCTTATAAACCCCTAATCCCCTAAACATCAAAACCTCTAAACCCATAACCTTCTAAAACTCTTCTGTGAACAGGTGTCTTTTATATAGGTAACAAGCTGAGATTAGGAGCACTCCCTTTAAGAGTGTGCTCCTAATCTCAGCTCGTTACCTGTATAAAAGACACCTGGGAGCCAGAAATCTTTCTGATTGAGAGGGGGTCAAATACTTATTTCCCTCATTAAAATGCAAATCAAGTTATAACATTTTTGACGTGCGTTTTTCTGGATTTTGTTGTTATTCTGTCTTTCACTGTTCAAATAAACCTACCATTAAAATTATAGACTGATCATTTCTTTGTCAGTGGGCAAACGTACAAAATCAGCAGGGGATCAAATACTTTTTTCCCTCACTGTAAACCCAAAACCCTATAAACTCCTAACCCACTAAACCCCTTTACCCTCTAAACTCCTTTACCCCTAAACCCCTTTACGCTGAAAACCCTAACCCTCTATAACCCTATACCCCAAATAGCCTAATCTTCTAAACACCTAACCCTCTAAACCCCAACCCTCTAAACCCCTAACTCTCGATTCCCCTCAACCCCTAAACCCTATAACCCTCGAAATCCCTAAACCTCTAAACCCCTTATCCCTGAAATAACCCAAAACCTCTAAACCCTTAACTTTATAAATCCCTAACCCTCTAAACCCCTAACCCTTTGTGTGGAATGTGGTGGGGGTGGGATCATGGGGTGGGTGGGTGCAGGGTGTGTGTGGTGTGCGTTGGGTGGTGGGTATCACAGGGGGGTGAATGGGTGCAGGGTGTGTGTGGTGGGTATGGTGATAGTGGTCGTGGTTCACAACGATCCGTGACCACCACCACTACTGTGTGGTGGACCGGCCACCACACAGCAGCACGCGTCGGAGGAGTGAACGGATGGTTCTCCCTATGCGGGCCAGACTCCCTCGCTTCCTCTTCTCCTCCTGCATCACCATCACCTGATCCTCTTTCCTTGTCATCTCCTTCTCCACCATCTTCTCCACCAATGTCTCCTCCACCTGCACCACCATCTTCTCCTCCTGCTCCTTCGTCCATACCTCCTCTGTCTCCCCCCTCATCTCTTCTTCCTGCACCACCAGCTCCTCCACCAGGGTCTCCTCCTCCTGCACCACCAGCTCCTCCACCAGGGTCTCCTCCTCCTGCACCAACAGCTCCTCTACCAGGGTCTCCTCCTGCACCACCAGCTCCTCCACTAGGGTCTCCTCCTCCTGCACCACCAGCTCCTCCACCAGGGTCTCCTCCTGCACCACCAGCTCCTCCACCAGGGTCTCCTCCTCCTGCACCAACAGCTCCTCCACCGGAGTCTCCTCTTCCTCCACAACAACTGTCAGCCATTTAGAGGCCTGGGCGAGCGCGGAGGATGGGGGCAGCGCCGGCTCCGCTCTGTAAAGAGATGCGCACGACACCGTTCCAACTTCCTGCTACAGCAGAGATTGCACTCCCCCCCCCCACCATCGTGCGGAGATAGATTAACCAGGTTAATAACGATGCTGCAGTAACACAGCACACCTTTGCCCATCGTGGGTCTGGTTACAAAATGGGCATTAGTCTTGCGATATCACACTGGATGAAAGGCTACATGGCAAAGATATGGCTGCTTCATTATTTGTCCTCACCCAGAAACCAATTATAAAAATACATCCGTATATAACCGAATGTACACGTGGGGTTTGAACTGTACATGTGTTCCTTTGCAGGCGGCAGGGCTGGAACTCACAGAGGGACCTGGGTTTGATGCCCAAACTTGGGCCACTTTCTCCGTGTGGAATGTGGAGTGTGTTCTACCCCCCCCCCCCCGTTTTATCCTGCATTGGTTTCCAAAATCAGAATAAATGATTTAGACTGGATGAAGAGAAATCCGATAACCTATGAAGCTCTTCTTTCACAGATATGCAGTCGAGGCACAGGGTCAGCAAGTTACAACAACAAACAAAAGAAAATGAGTGCAAAGTGTAAAAATGTAAGCAAGTCACAAAATAACTGAGCATATAAGCACAAAGTACGTAAAATCCTGCCAGTTTTTCAACACTAAATACAAATTTAGGGGTTGTTACGGGAAGAAAGGCGGACAAACACAAGGGTGTTTGGACCCACACACGGGTGTCTACATCCACGTCCGCATCGGTTAACCCTGGGGGGGCATGGGGGCGTTGTGATCCCCCATAGCCCCACCCCTCGGAGAGGATTCTTATAAAAGGCGGGGAGCCAGAGAGCTCGGGTCCAGTGTGTGAGAAGCTTACCAGGGAAGACTGAAGACCGGCAGAATAGGCCCTGGAACACCCCTGGCTCGCTGTCCTTGTCAGGGCCGAGCAGGGCAAGCCAGTGGCGCGGCCCCAAGAGCTCCAGGACCGCTGCTCTTGTAAGAGCACGGCCTGGTTAGCTGGGTGCCGGGATCCGTGCTTGACCAGGGCCGGATCAGATAGCCTCCCCTAGCACTCATAGCGGAGGACTGGGAATAGGAGAAGTCAGGGGATAGTGCTAGGGGTGTTTCCCATTGAGTACGGGTGAAGGGGCCGTTACCCTTTCAAGTGATGTTACCGCCTTTTGGTTAAATAAAAGAGTGTGCCTCAACTACGTCGTCTGTCTCCCTGATAACTCACTACACTTGTATAAGTGTAGTGTATCGTGTAGTGTATCGTGTCGTGTATCGTGTCGTGTATAGTGTAGTGTGTAGGTTAAACGTTGAGTTTTATAAGGGCACCACGGGGTGACCAGCCCCTCCCCACCCAGCCCCACCCCTCCCACCCCCCACCCAGCCCCACCCTCCCCACCCAGCCCCTCCCCTTTTTCCCCAGCCCCTCCCCACCCTCCCCTCCCTCAGCCCCTCCCCACCCTCCCATCTCCACCCAGCCCCACCCCTCCCACCCCCACCCTCCCCATATGCACGACAGAAATAATCCCTGGTGGGCAGTGTGGAATCTGTTGTTCCTACCGGTATAACAGTGGGAAATATCTGAACCGGTCCTGGGCCTCCCCTTGATCGACTCAACCTCAAATGAGTACCTGATACAGTGTGTACACATCACCACGAGGGAGACAAATGTGTGGTGTTGGCTACCCACTTCCCTGTGTACTGTGCCAGTCCTCTGTAGGTCCTCACTAACACCACTTGCCTCAAAAATCTGTCAAGGCTATGAGGGGGATCTTTGTCTTTGTACAGTGGCATTGGCTACGTATAAACTGATACTTTGAACGGAGTTTATAATACAGCATGGCCTATGTGTAACGCATCATATACTGTGAACACAGCACCATGAAAGTGTGTGCCGTATAATACAGAGTATGTGTAAAGGAGCATAGCTTGTGCACGTACTGCAGCGTTACTTTGAACTGAAACGTGGCATGGCCGTTATGTGTAGAACAGCATTTCTTGTGTATATGTAGTGGGTTCCCACAGAGACTGGAGACGTTGCTTAGAGGCAACACGGTTTATTTAAATCTTATAACAGAAGCCCCTTTTACTCCCACTACTTGGGGAGGTATGGCCTCCGGGCTAACGTGCCCTATCACTGGGGCTACGGGCTCTGAGTCCTCCGACTATGGGTGGCCTAGGGGAGGCTATGCTGACCCGACCCAGCCAAGGTGCGGGTCTCGACCACTGGTCCGTGCTCGGCCCTGGCCCATAAATGGACGTCGGGTCCCAGGGTCCCAGGGTCCCAGGGTCCCAGGGTCCCAGGGTCCCAGGGTTCTAGCCTTGCCGGTCTTCAGTCTTCGTCTTCAGAGCACTGCCTCGGGCCGTCCTGGGGTCCGTCTTTTATACCCACCTCGGGGACTCTCCACCCCCGGTACCGCCCCCTTTCTGGAACCTTCCAGGTGGCTCTGGAATAACCCCCCAACCCCTCACCTGGGGTCGGGGGGGGAACTCGGCCTCTCAACGGTCCCGGTTCTCTCTCTAACTCAGGGTGGCACCCTCTGTCGACTCGTGCCCGCAACTACAGGTAAGCATACAGTGTGGTGTGTGCTTTGCATTTCCGACGCTACATATACAGCAAGAAATACTCTACATAGAGAGAGCATTGCATCTGTGTGTGTGTACTGCATGACACACGGTGTACGGTGTGTAATGCACAGTGATGGGCTGCTGCTGCTGTACCTGTTGACGTTGATGTCGGGGCAGGCAGAGTCCTCGCTCCGGGTCCCGGTGGCGTTGCTCCGGGGGAACGTGCAGAAGAGGGCATTGGCCAGGAGACAGGCGGCCTGCTCCTGAGACATCGTCAGCATCAAGCCGGTGTCCCGGCGGAGCAGCGGCAGGGGCTGTGGACACGTGGGGTGCACAGGGCGCAGCGACGTCACATGCGGCAACGGGTGGCACGGGGTTGCAGAGGAGCAACGGCGCAATGGTAACATCGATGCAGAGCACTGAGCCTGCAGCACTGGGATGCTGGGGTCTGGATCAAGGAGTTCTGAAATGCACGTAAACCAGATGATTGTTGTACACGTGAGGTTCATGGTGCAGCCCTGCAATTTCTTGCTCATGCAACTGCTGGTGAAAGAACCTCCACTAGAGGGAGGTCTAGAGTGCCGATCCGGTGGGTATGTTTTGGCCAACTTTTCCACACTGACCATTCGTCTTGAAAGAGGTGGGAGTACTCGCCATTTAGCCCACTGCACGCGCCCCACCGATGGACTGTGGGTGGACAAAACAGGGAATTGTAAGAACCCTGGTCAATGTTTTCAAGGCCAGGCTGGGAGATCGAACCGCGACATTTGAAGTCAATCGTGACAACCATCCCACAGTCATGGCAGCAGCCCTTTTGCAGAAATAAAATAAAATATTGGAGAGGGCTTCACACAAGAAACAAGAAGATTTAGTGGTTTGGACGTGGCTCTCCAATGAGTACAGAGAGGGTACCACAAGTAGCGGTGCATACTCGGGCGCAAAGGAAATAGAAGCAGAGACAAAGAATGAGATAGGTCGATGCAATAAAGAATTGGCAGTGGTGCACCAAGCACGACCCCTTGCTGAGCGCTGAAGCAGCAGCCCCCCCCCATCCCCGGACCCCTCCCCCCACCCTCCACTTCTCACCCTGACGCCACACAACCCGTGGGTGGACAAGGCGCGGAACGAGACGCCAGCAGCGTTGCGCTGCCAGGGTTACTCTCCCGAACACCTCCGTACACTTACACACACCTACACACACCTACACACACCTCTATACACCTCTATACACTCACACACACCTACACACTTACAAAGACAAAGATCCCCCGTATAGCCTTAACAGACTGTAGGGGCAAGTGCTGTTAGCGAGCACCTATGAAGGCCGGAACGGTACACGAGGGGGTGGGTGGCCAGCACCACGCCCGACCGCCTTTGTCTCCCCAGTGGCGATGTTTACACACCGCACCAGGTACTCATTTAAGGCTGCGTCGACCTTGGGGAGGCCCAGGACCGGTTCAGATAATCGTCACTGGTGTTAGCCGTGAGCGGGAATCGAACCCGGGTCGCCAGGTTCATAGCGCAGCGCGCTAACCGCTACACTACCGCTCCCCACACACCTACACACACACACCTCTACACACTTACACACCTACACACACACACCTATACAACAACAACCGCCATTCGCCACTAAGTGGCGGTGACGTCACCACGACGCTTGTGCCAGGCCAAGTGCACCCTGAGGCCACGTGAAGTGTCAAACGCCCGCTGGCAGGAGGTCACGGGGCAGACCCAGCAGGTGCCACGGGTCGACTGACCGAGATGACCGAGATGACTGGCTGATGCACCATCTGTGCCCCCTACTGTACCAACTTGCTGTGCTTTAGCCACCCGGCGCTCCGCTCGTTGTTGTGAGCGTCGCTCCTCCGCCCTCCGTTGTTGTTGGAGGGCGACTGCCTCCAACTGCTCAGTATCGTCCTTCACGAGCCTCCTCCACTGAGGCCGATCTTGACACTGCTGGTACCAGTCATCAGCAAGTCCACTCAGCTCCACGTCCTCCTGTACCACATCACTCAATCTCTTCTCTAGCCCACGCCGCGCCCGTTTAGCCCCCTCGATTTTAGGCATGCGGTAGCTGGGCATGCGTGCTACATGACCCAGCCAACGCAGCCTTGCCTGCCGGAGGAGCTCACCGATGGGACTTTTCACAGATCTTTCAAGGATTTGTGAGCTCCTCACACAATCCAGCCTGGTTAAACCCAGGATGGATTGTAGGCAGGCCAGCCTAAATGTTTCCAACCGGCGAAGATGCTCCATTAGGGGGGTCCACGTTTCGCAAGCGTAGAGAAGGGAGGGAATGACCGTGGCCGAGAAGACCTGAAGCTTCGTGCGGAGGTAGCTTCCACACAGCGTTACGCAACCGATGAAAATATAATGCCGCTCGACTCATTCGGAGTGAGACCTCTGCTGATAAACTGGAGCCGGTCATAAGCACACTGCCCAGGTATGGGAAACTCTCCACTCTCTCCACAACTGCCCCATCACCGATTGGGAGTTGTGGGGGTGGAGTGTCTGATGGTACAAAATACCCAGGCAGGTGCTTAGTTTTGGTGGGGCTGATGGTAAGGCCCCACCTTTTAGTGGCACGCTCCAGTTTCAGCAGCAGCGTCTCCAACTCCTCTTCTGAATGAGCAGCTATTACCAAATCATCGGCATACATAACGTGGTCGATCAGCCTCCCATTATATCTGTACCAAATGGAAATTCCCCTGCTACAGCTATTGAAGGCTTCACGAACTATGCAGTCGAAATAGATGTTAAATAATGTGGGAGCCTGAGGACATCCCTGTCACACCCCAAGGTGTACAGGGGAAGGCTTTGATTCCCGGCCACGTAGTTTTACCCGGGCCCGCTCACCATCATGAAGGTCCTTAATGATCGTGAGCAGAGGGTCAGGGACTCCGAAAGCACGAAGAACAACCCAGAGCCCAGGCCTACTGATGGTATCATAGGCCTTGACCAGGTCAATAAAGCAGAGATGAAGGTCTTGTTGGAATTCCCTATACCTCTGCTGTAGCAGACGGACAGAAAATATGGCATCTATACAGGACCGCCCTTTCCTGAAACCGCATTGGGGTTCTGCAAGCCTCTCCTCAGCGTGCCTAACAAGGCGATGTTGAATAATCCTTGCCAGGACCTTTCCCGGCACACTTAGGAGTGAGATGCCTCTGTAGCTGTTACAGTCTGTGCGGTCCCCCTTCTTAAAGAGGGGGACCACCAGGGCATCCTTCCAATCCTGCGGTACCCGTCCAGCGGTCCAGACTGTTGTTATGATGTCATATAGGGCAGTCTGTGCACAAGCGCCACCCTCCCTCAGCATTTCGCTTGGGAGATCATCTCTGCCCGGTGCCTTTCCTGGTCTCAGACTCCAGATCGCCTTCAGTACTTCCTCAACATATGGCACCTCAGCCAGCCACTCACAGGGGGTGACCTCCTCCAATATTTGAGGCACCGCAGCCTCAGCAGGGTTATCCCCACTTTGTGCCATGATGTTTTCCTGGCTGAGAGATTTTCCCTCCCCCAGGACCTCACACACACCTATATACACTTACACACACACCTCTATACACTTACACACACATACACACACACCTCTACACACCTACATACACACCTCTATACACTTACACACACATACACACACACCTATATACACTTATACACACCTCTACACACCTACACACACCTACACACACACATCTATACACTTACACACACCTACACACACACCTCTACACACTTACACACACCTACACACAAGTACCTCTATACACTGTTGTATATGTTGGGTATGAAAATTTTGATGTGTTGTATGCGTGCGTGGGTGAAATTATTATGTTGTATATGTGGGTTATGAATATTCAGTGAAAATAATAATAATCAAATGAAATTTGGCCAAATGTGTAATTATCCGGAAATATGTTAATTTATGTAATTATGCACATTTAATTATGCCAATTCGAGAGGTAATCGTAGTAATTATGCGAGTGGGTGTAATTATGATAATGCCAGTCGTTATGATAACCAGACCCCGCCTCGGTGACGAGGGTGGGTTATCGATCGGAATAAGGCAATTAATCGTATGCAGTTATGCAGGTGTGGTGTAAGTATGCAAGATTAACTTAGATTAACTCGGCATCGTTGTCTAGGTTCGTCTCATTCTCGCTTATTTTTAGGTCCCCGGTTCACCCCGTTATCGCTTTAACATTTACTGAGTATGTATTAGTGTGTTTATTAAGGTCACCAAGTTCAGATCTCAACGCAGAAGCAGATCTTATGCATAGATTTCAGGAAAGAATCACACAACCACTTCTGTATTAATCAATTTATTACTAATTCAACCTCAACTATGATATAGTATGCGAACTCTCAATCCCGGAACGTCAACACGGCATCAATACAGTATCATCAATTATTGTCTGATTTCACTTTGACAACGGCACATGTATCCCGCATAACGCGATGGTTGTTAGTGAGAGAGAGAGTCGTTAAAACATGCAAATACTATGCTAAGAAAAACCTTAACTTTAATGAATGATTATACTCAATATTGTTCACGCAGTACCGCCCTCCTTATTGATCATACGCAACCCTTATCACGTTGTTAGCACCTTGGGTCACGGGACAGTTGAATATTCTGTAGAGGATGCGAGTACGTGCGGCGATTATGACTGAAAGATACTTGAAAGATTATACGGCGATAAAAAAACACAATCAAAAACAGTTATTATTCTTAAAGGCACCAATCTCAACAGATACATCGGCAGGTTATCTGACAACAGAATGGCTCGGAGTAAGGGCCTGCGACGGTGCTCCTTTTCCGAAGATCGTTATCTTATACTAAGTTTACTAATTGGGGACCAGATCACCTGATAAGGATCTGGTGGGCCACCACTCCCCACGTGAGCGTGGCTCGGCGGAAGGAGGTGCCAAGAATCAATTCGTATTGATGGATCTGTTGGGAATTTATGCGATTAAGAGTACAGCCCACTAAATATTAAAGATAAAAATTACGAATACACTTATAACGACGGATGGCCATCACTTGGGCTCGTTGTGATTTTGAGTGGTAAGAGTTGTCTTGAATAGTCAGTGTTCGGAGTCGGTTCTTTATGTCAAACAGACGCCTGGTGGTCGTGTGGTGAGGGGGCGGTGCGCGTCATACGTATCAGTCGCTCCCCTGTCGCCGTGGTGAATTGGTTGGATGCCTGTTGATACGCTGTCGTAGTTCGGAACCCGGTCGGTAGGTGGCGCCCACAGCTCGCTCGCAGCGTGCAATGTTGGGTCGTCAACCAGGGGAAGCACAGAGCCTCGTCGCCAAACCGCGACCGTCGGCGGCAGCAGAGACCTCCGACTCGGCAGAGGTTGACCCACGCAGGCCGAGTTGAGCTGTCAAGCGGGTCTTGCCCGCCTGCAGAGGAGATGGGGAGCCGCTTGAGTCGAGCCCCGAGAGCCGGCTCCGGTGAGCCGATCGAACTCGGCTGAGTCCCAGACGAGCTGAAGAGTCGAGCCGACCCGCTGGTCGCAGCTCGCTCCTGAGTCGACCCTCCCGGTCGAACTCCTGAGCCGACCCTCCCGGTCGAGCTCCTGAGCCGACCCACTGGTCGAACTCGGCTGATGAGTTGACCCTCCTGGTCGAACTGATTTCCAATGCTCAGGGTCCTTTCTTTTATGCCGAAAAATCCCTTTAGACCCTGCCCACAAGGCGGGGTTTTCTTTTGATTTACTGTGTCAGGATCTGTCCGTAGGTAGGTGTGTTCATGTGTGTGTCCGTACGTCCGTATGTCCTTGTGTGCCTCACCCACGGTATATTCCGTTGTCATATTCCCTCCATAAAATCCACGAGCAAACAGTCAAGTGTTACAAATTGCCTCGAGGTCGTCTCTCTGTCTGGGTGCGATATTATCTCTTGTTTGGCCTTCTTCATGAACCAAAACACAGACGTTACAAATCGTCTCATAGGCACCTTTGTCCGTGTTGCACCACCTGGAGGGAGGGGCACACTCCCTCCGACCCTCACTGACGCACAAAGAAATGATTAAAAAGTTTTAACATTTGTCCCTTACCATTTCACAGTTATGATTCTGTATGTAACCTAAGGTCTGTCATTTCCCATCGTGGTGCTTGACTCAAGTGGAGGTGTTTCCCCGAGCGTATACACACTCATATCCCGCGCTGCGGGGATACAAAGACGGCCGGGATCTCCCTTTCTCTCCGACCCTGGGTTTAACATCGCTCTTTTATTATGTATTTTATATTCGACCTGGTGGTGATTCATCCCGTTATGCTTCGGGTCGAGTTGTATATAAAGTATTAAGGTATGGAAATGACATTTCATATCAACAACTTTAGCCTACCCTATTGTTAAATTCCGACTTTAACGTGACTTTAATAGCAATACAGAATAATTGAGCTTTTTGACTTAACTAGGCGAACACGAACTTCTGGTGACCCCCGCAGCCTCGCTGTTCAGCTGAGCCTGCAGCCTTGAGAGAGGCACAACACCCTTATTCTCGTCTCACTGTGGTCATCCAACCTTCTGCTCTGGGAGTGTGATTAATTTCAGGACACAGGCCCCCTCCCCTGTGTACACAGCCTTGAGCTGGGTTTATCTTGGCTCCCTCAGCTGCAGGAGAACAAGGCGTATTTCTCCTCCCTGTGTGCACGTGTTCCAATTAGCTCGAAATCCCTAAACACACAATCAGTGATGACCCCCCGGCCTTCTGTGGCCGTGATCCAGACAAAGGCGCCTCTGCTTCCTTCCATTGCCTTCGAGTTGACACTGCCCCATTATTCGCCCATGTGCTGAGGTCATAGATGGTTGGGCTTTTTGCCTTAACTCTGTCTGGCTGACTCTCCCACTGTCTCTGCCGCCTGCACGGGTGACAGGTGTCGTTTATCAGGCCTTATCTTTCCTTGAAGCAAGGTTGCAAATTCTGCCATCCTAGCCCTCCTTCAGTTCATTACTCAACAACACCTGGTGTTTTGCAGCCTGCTGCTTCTTGGTGTGTTTTCATTCATTATATCTCAATGATGGAAGAAGGCTAGAATACAACATTCCGCCCTTTTAAAAATGACCAGTGGTCAAATGGCCACGGGTTATTTTTAAAAAAAATATGTATACCCTTCTTCCATCACGAACCATCGATTGTCCTCAAGTTTTGCTGTTATTTCCTTACAACGCGCGCGTACGTGTCACAACTTAACATGGTTATATGTGACAAGAGAGAGGAGAAAAAAAATATTCTAAAGGAAGGTAACACGATAAGGGAGGGAGAAATTATTCTATTGACTACGTGTTATAGGAGATATCGTTAAAAGATAGTTTCTACGGTTATTCTTGGGTGGCATCATCAGGCCTTGGCTCCCTTCTAGCTTGGCAAGGTACGTTAGCAGGAGCGTGAGCAGGAGGGCTGCCATTTCCTGGAAAACATGTTACACATTATTGTAGTGTGATATGCCCATTAGTTTAGTTCCCCCCCCCTTTTTCCACCTTTATTCCTTATTTTGCTCCACCAGCACAGGGTACGGTTTGATTTGGTTGATGTGCACCCACTTGTATTGCTGCTCTCTTCCTGTCTTTGTGATTTTTAGCTGATATACTACTGGGGACATTTTGTCAACAACCTCGTGTGGTCCTGTCCAGGAAGGCAGGAATTTCCTGCACTTCTGTTTTCTTTTCTCGTAATTAAGGTACCACACCTGGTCTCCTAGCTGGTATTCTGCGTGGCTGGCTTTTTGGTCATAGTATGCTTTGCTCCCCTGGGCCTCTACTTGCAACTGGTCCCTGACCATAGCGAATGTGCTCTGTAGGTGACTATTGAGTCCCGTCAGGTATTCAGTTGGCGTCATTGCCGTCGGGGTCTCGTCCTCTGCTGGGACATATAACAGGTGTACTGGGAGGGTCATTAGCCTCCCTGTCATGATCTCGAAGGGTGTCCTGCCTGTAGCTCGGTTGGGTGTGGCTCGCATGGCCATCAAGACTAGGGGTAGTTTCGTATCCCAGTCGCGGCCCGTGGTAGACACATATTTCTTTAGGAGGCTCACGATGGTCCTGTTGGCTCTTTCCACCTGTCCTGAGGATTGTGGATGGTATGCGACATGTAATTGTCTTTTTACTCCCAACATCTTCCACACTTCTGTGATGACCTCGGCTGTGAAGTGGCTTCCTTTGTCTGAATCGATCGTTGACGGTAGGCCCCATCTACTGAATATTTGGTTGATCAGTAGGATAGCGGTCGTTTCCGCGGTGTTGTTGGGTGCTGGTAAACACTCTGTCCATTTAGAGAATGCACAGGTCACAGTTAGCATGTACTTGTTCCCTTTGGTTGATCGGTTGACAGGTCCTATCCAGTCGATTTGTAGGTTGGACCAAGGATAATCTGTTCCCCTCCTCTGTAGGGGTGCCCTATGCTGTGAGGTCGTTGGCTGGTACTTACAACACACGAGACAGTTGGACACATGTTTGTGTATGTCTTCCCCCATTTTTGGCCAGTAGGCCACCTGTCGCAGCATCTGTCCCGTATTCACCTCGCATCGGTGGCCGCTGCACGGTTCATTGTGGGCGTGTTGTAACATTATTTCCCGATATTGAGAGGGGACTACCCATCTAGGTCGACCGTCTTTTTCGTTTGTGTATACCAGTAGCCTTTTCCGCATTGAGAACCTTTTGATTTGGCTATGCATGATCTCGAGCTCTTTGTTGTCATTCAAGTTGTCAGTAGTGATCGGTTTTCCTGCTGGATCTTGGATATGATCGGCGAGTGTCTTTAGTGTTTCGTCCTCTTGTTGCATTCTGATCAGGTCTTCGGAAGGCTGGGCACTGTTCAATTGGGCTCTGGTTCCAGCTTCTGCCGGGTTCTTCCCACTTCTTGTGACCAGTCTTATCACGGCGATGTCTTGGTTCGTCGACTCTTGTTGTCCGTCTCTGTCGGTTTGGTCTTCTAGCTTCCACGGGGTGCCTTCCAGGCTTCCCACTTTTGCTATGGCATCTGCTTGGTCGTTCCCAGTTTTCTCTTGACCAGGTATCTTGGAGTGCCCTTTGACTTTCTTCCAAAATATCTTCATATCCTTGTTCTGAACCATCTTATCTATGGCCTCGAATAGTTCTCGATGGTGAATTGGTTTATTCCTATGGTTCTTCATCTCGTTTTTTTTCCATATGGGTAGGTGGTGCAGGAAGCTGTGCTGTACGTAGTTGGAATCAGTGCACACCACCATGGTCCGTATTTGGTTATCGGATGCCATTTGGACAGCGATGTGTACCCCGACCAACTCTGCATACTGGTTTGACTTTGGTCCCAGCTGAAATCCCTCTTGAATCCCTGTGAGTGGGCCAGTTTCCCAAATGACTCCTGACCCAGCGTGAAGCTTGTTCTCCCTCATCTGGGAGCATCCATCGATGTATACCACTGGTAGGTCGGCACATGTCTCCTTCCTGAAGGGCAGGTACCTGTTGTCCTCCGGAGGTATCTTTTCGTCCTCTGCTTCTACGCTGTCAAAGGTACAATCATGTAAATCGGCAAGACCTTGGGCCATTGGACTTTTCTTGTTTTTTGCGTATTTCACTGTGATTGGTAGGCCTTGGAGTGTCAGTGCCCAGCTGGCTATTCGGCTGCTGGTTACGCGGCCCTCTCGAATCTTCTTACTGTTGAGGTATGCCAAGGATTCATGATTCGTTTCCAGGATGATCTTCTCTCCGTTCAACAAGTTCCGAAAATGTTGTATGGCCCAGATGTTTCCAAATATCGCCTTCTCACACTCGGAGAACTTCATCTCCACTCCCCGGAGGGCTTTGCTGGCATAGGCAATAACTCGTTTCTCTGCTTCCTGTCTCTGGTACAGTACCGAGCTGATACTATGATCTGAGTATGCGGTCTCCAGGTAGTATTCTTTCCCTTTCTCTGGGTATGCTAGGCAGGATGCCTCTGTGATCTGTCGTTTTAATTCTTTTTCTGCGGCTTCCTGTTCCTGTCCCCACTCCCATGGTTCGTCTTTTTGCAGTAGTTTGACTAAGGGTCGAACGATTCCTGCGTAGTCGTCCACGAACTGTCGAAGGTAGTTGCAAATCCCTAAGAAGCTCCGAAGGGTCGTGACTGTGGTGGGCGATTTGAGTGCGAGGAGGGCTCCAAGTCTTTTGGTTTGGGGTAACATTCCCTCAGTGCCGACCTGGAGCCCGAGGTAGTCCACCCTTTTGCGTGCCCACTGTCATTTTTGTATTGAAATCTTTGCGCCTGCTTCCTTTAACTGCTCGAGGGTATGCTGGAGGCTCTCGAGGTGTTCTTCCCATGAGGAGTCCTTGACCAGTATATCGTCGACATATACGATGGTACCTCGCTCTTTTGCGTCGTCCATTGCCTTGTGTAGGAATATGTTAAAGTCCGCAGGTGAATTTGAGTATCCAAATGGACATCGGTTCCAAGTATACTGTATTCCATTGAATGTAAATGCCAACTTGTATTGATCCGCTTCTTTCACGGGCATGGTCCAGAAGCCATTTGATAGATCCATGGTGGTGAGAATTTTTGCGCCTTTTATTTGGTTGAGATTCTGGTCGATCTCTGCCATTGGCCATCGAGATAGGGGAACCGTTTTGTTGAGTTGCCTATAGTCGATGGTGAGTCGCCACTTGCCTGTGGGTTTCAATACAGGCCAAATCGGTGAGTTGTAGGTTGAGTTGCATTCTCGAATTATATTCTTCTTGAGTAGGTTCTCCAAGGTTTCTTGGATTGATTCGTAGGCAGCCAGTGGAATCTTGTATTGTTTCACATATACCGCTGGCGCTCCTTCCAGTGTGGGAATAGATACCACGTGTAGGTCGGTTTTGCCGCAATCATAGGGGTCTTCTGAGAACAGGAAGTGGTATTTGTGGAGCAGTTGACGAAGCTCATTTCGTTGAGTGTCGTTCTCGAGGGCGTCTGCTGCTTCAATTTGTTGTTCGATTTGTTCTTCTATTATGGAGACTCCTTGTCCTGGGTCTGGGTCCAAGGCCTTCGTGGTTTCGGGCGGCTCGGTTGAAAGTTCCTTTTGCGTTACTATCGGTTGAGTTGCCTTGGCTTCATCCGAGGGTAATACGCTCTTGCCCTTGTGTTCTCCTTCATCGGTTTGCAGTTCGTCGGTTTGGCCTCCAGGGGGCGGTATATACTCCATGAGGGGATGGTCATTTGGTGACACTGACTCTAAGTCGGCTTCCTTTCGGTCTTCTCTCAGTCTGTTAGTCATTAGCTGAGTGATTCGAATTCCTGCTGGGAGCTCGTCTTCGTTCCTGATTGTTGTTGATAGGTCGTTGAGCTCTTGTGTTATCACTTGGATTCCCGTGGAGTCTCTCATAACGTCTTCATCTTCTGAGTCCCTTTGTTGCTCCGGCATTGACTGTGCCCAAATTTGTCGGGATTCAAGGTTCATAATGGGTTTCAGGCGATTCATTAGTTCTATCCCAATGATCAGCTCTTTTCCGGGGTTCCGTACGACATATAGGGGATGGTTCATGTTGATTTTGTTGAACGTCAACTTCGTCATAACTTTGCCCAATGGTCGCATGTGGGTCCCTTCACATCCTGAGTAGGTAAGTTTACATGGCATCATCTGTAGTGTTTCATTCTTCCTCTGGAGGGCAGTCTGGAGTTCGTCAAATAATTCTCTGGATATCATGGATATTTCTGCTCCAGTATCACAAAGGCCCTGGCTGGTCAGGGTGTCTTGCAGTATTACTTCTACGTGGACTCGTCCGACTGGTCCTACGGGAATCAATTTCCCCAGATGGTACCCTTTTCTCTCTGGTACCACTTCGGTGATTGCTTCGGGGCTTCTTGTCTTCCCTACGTTCACTTGGGCTACCTTTGCGCTGGGTGTGTCCTCCTCCTGTGTGGGTATAGTTGGTATTCTTCCCTTCGCTATTTGCATGGGAGTCTTCATACTCCCTAGGAGCTCTTTTTCCATCCTAATGTGGTGAGCATATCGATTCCTGTTAGCTAACGGTGGTCTATGCTCTATTGTTAGTGGAGGCGGCAGTGGGGGACGATATGGTGACTGGTTTGGTGGGCGTCGGCCTCCGCGGGGCAGGTATGGCCCGTCACTCGCTTTTCCTCCTCTATAATTCCAGCCTCCGCCCTCTTCTGCATTCCATGGTGGTGGCGGCTGTGAGTGCCAGATTCCTCTGGTCTCGTTCCTCCCCCCACGTGGAACGTTATTCAGCGTGTTGTGGACGGGTGTTGATTCTATTGGGTTAGGCGCCCTCTCCTGGGGGAATTCATGTCCACCCCGTGTGGCTCTAATATTATTCCTTGGAGATTCGCTTCCCTCCAGATCGAGGCATTCTTTATCTCTGGTGACGATGTGGGTTTTGGCTATGCTAGTGGTTTTCCGTCCGTTCACCCAGGCCGTGTGGGCCTTGCTTTCAATCTGGCGTAGGGAGGCAGTCTCGGGGTCCAACATCATTCCTACTATTCTCACTATTTCAGGTCTCAATGATTGAAAGAACATCACTTTTAAAACTGTCTTATCTCCCTGGGCATTGTCCCCGTCCCCTGCGTAATATGCTTTCTTAAGGCGTAGGAGATAATCTCGTGGGTCTTCGTCTACACGCTGGGTCATAAACTTTGCCGCGTTCAATCCTTCGGATAGTGTGGAGTATTCCCCAAATCTCTTAACTACTGCTCGGCTCAATTGTTTAAAGTCACTCTTCACCCTATTTGGCAGGGAGGCTACCCATGGTCTGGCGGGTTCATGTAGGCTCCTTGATAATAAACATGCCTTTTCTGCTGATTTACCCAGACCCCGGATCTTAGCCTCCTGTTCTACTGTAGCTATGTGAGTGTGTATGTCCCTGTTCTTGTTATGTGGATCGAAATAGGGAATTCTCACGAGTGCTTTGTCCATTAGTTTTAGTGTCTTACTGTTAAAAGTGTGTTGTTCGTCATCAGTGGTGTCGGTTCCTGAGGAGTGCTCACTTGAGCTACCCTTGTCTCTACTATCACTGTTGTCATGTTTCCCGTGTCTGTGTCGTGATCTCCCTCTGTCCGAGGATTCGTATCTGTCCCGTTGCTTGTGTCTCTTGTTTTCCTTACGTGGGTCTTGTGATTCGTGCTTGTGGGTTGGTGTGCGTGGTCTCCTTGAGCGGTGTCTATGTGGTGAGTGTTTTTGTCCTTGACCTTCATGCTGCCTACTACGTGTGTGGTGCCTGCTAGGTGAGGTGTTGTATTTATGTTTGTCTCGTGCTTCATGGTTATCGGGATTCCTGTCTCTGTCATCTGTGGTGCGGGTGGTTTTGCGTGGGTGATTTTTACGGGTCATGCGTCCCTCTGGTGAGCTCTCTCTGTTACCCATGTCGCGTTGATAATGTTTACGTGAGGTGCGTCTCTCTGGTGAGCTGTGTCTGTTATCCGTGTCGTGTTGGTCATCGTCAGAGGAGTCAGTGTCAGATGAGCCGTCACCATCACGGTGGCTCTGCTTAACATAAATTTTGTAGTGCCTTCTGCACCTGTAACGTGGGTCAACTTGGCTCGGTGATTTCTGCTTATCCCATGGCTCATGCTTGTGTGATGTGCGTCTCTCTGGTGAGCTCCTGTTACCCGTGTCGTGTTGGTCGTGTTTGTGCGAGGTGCGTTTCTCTGGTGAGCTGTCTCTGTCATCTGCATCATGTCGGTCATACTTGCGTAGCGTGCGTCTGCCTGGTGTGCTGTTTATGTCATGTTTCCCGTCTTGCAGCAGCTCCGCCCTTTTCCGCCCTATCATTACAGTGTATCCTGATGACTTAGGGTTAATTATGTGTCTCTCTCTAACGTTGGGGTGGTCGGCCTCATGTTTTCCCGTTTGTATTATTATTTCCTCTTCTCTCTCCTCGATTTGCGAGGGTGTTACTTTATCAAAATTGCTTTGCACAGTAGCCATACTCATTGTGGGATCTGGCCCTGGGCTACGTCCACGTGGCTCGGAGTGTGGTAAATTGTTACTCCCGTATGTGTTCTGTGTATCAGCGTCTGGGTGTTTCACTGGTGCATTTAGTGCGGATTCTTTCTCTCTCACGAGGGCGTGCAGACTCTTTACCTGCTCCATTAAGGACAGTTTCTCTTGTCTTTCCCTTTCAAATTTTTCCTCATTCCATAATCTTTCTCTGTCTGTCTGTGCGAGGAGATACGAGTCTACCCTCGCTATTTCTGCAATTTTTACGTCACGTTTGGCTTTGCCACATTTCATCACGTCCTTAAGTAGTTTCCTTCTATGAGCCTTAACATCTTCTGTATGGCACCCCTCCCATATATCTCTCTGCTCCGTCTGCTGGCTAGCAGTCCGTCCAGTACGTTTTAACACAAATTCCCGATATTGTTTTTCCATAGATTCCATCTCCTCCTCAGAGGTCCACTCTGTATCAGTGTTATGCGTTGGTGTGTCAAACTCAGAATGCTGTGAATCCTGTGCCATCTCTATTACGTAGTGTGGTTAATAGACTTAAGAGTGTATCTTAATTCTAACATCTCATGTGCGGCGTGAGTTACTCTAGAATTCCCCTTCAGAGCACATATAAACAATTGTATCACAGGATGCGTCAGTTCAACTCGAGCAAATAATCTCAGCCCAGCTGTCTTTGTTATACTCTGCTACTCTGGTATTTCCCTTCAGAGCGCGTTACCCCCGTTTATAATCACAAGGCAACGTTAGTTCACAACACTTTGATTAACACAACAGTGATTCGTTCCTGAATTCATGCACAAACTGTCTGCGAGAAATCCCGGACGAGCCCCCATTATGTTGTATATGTTGGGTATGAAAATTTTGATGTGTTGTATGCGTGCGTGGGTGAAATTATTATGTTGTATATGTGGGTTATGAATATTCAGTGAAAATAATAATAATCAAATGAAATTTGGCCAAATGTGTAATTATCCGGAAATATGTTAATTTATGTAATTATGCACATTTAATTATGCCAATTCGAGAGGTAATCGTAGTAATTATGCGAGTGGGTGTAATTATGATAATGCCAGTCGTTATGATAACCAGACCCCGCCTCGGTGACGAGGGTGGGTTATCGATCGGAATAAGGCAATTAATCGTATGCAGTTATGCAGGTGTGGTGTAAGTATGCAAGATTAACTTAGATTAACTCGGCATCGTTGTCTAGGTTCGTCTCATTCTCGCTTATTTTTAGGTCCCCGGTTCACCCCGTTATCGCTTTAACATTTACTGAGTATGTATTAGTGTGTTTATTAAGGTCACCAAGTTCAGATCTCAATGCAGAAGCAGATCTTATGCATAGATTTCAGGAAAGAATCACACAACCACTTCTGTATTAATCAATTTATTACTAATTCAACCTCAACTATGATATAGTATGCGAACTCTCAATCCCGGAACGTCAACACGGCATCAATACAGTATCATCAATGATTGTCTGATTTCACTTTGACAACGGCACATGTATCCCGCATAACGCGATGGTTGTTAGTGAGAGAGAGAGTCGTTAAAACATGCAAATACTATGCTAAGAAAAACCTTAACTTTAATGAATGATTATACTCAATATTGTTCACGCAGTACCGCCCTCCTTATTGATCATACGCAACCCTTATCACGTTGTTAGCACCTTGGGTCACGGGACAGTTGAATATTCTGTACAGGATGCGAGTACGTGCGGCGATTATGACTGAAAGATACTTGAAAGATTATACGGCGATAAAAAAACACAATCAAAAACAGTTATTATTCTTAAAGGCACCAATCTCAACAGATACATCGGCAGGTTATCTGACAACAGAATGGCTCGGAGTAAGGGCCTGCGACGGTGCTCCTTTTCCGAAGATCGTTATCTTATACTAAGTTTACTAATTGGGGACCAGATCACCTGATAAGGATCTGGTGGGCCACCACTCCCCACGTGAGCGTGGCTCGGCGGAAGGAGGTGCCAAGAATCAATTCGTATTGATGGATCTGTTGGGAATTTATGCGATTAAGAGTACAGCCCACTAAATATTAAAGATAAAAATTACGAATACACTTATAACGACGGATGGCCATCACTTGGGCTCGTTGGGATTTTGAGTGGTAAGAGTTGTCTTGAATAGTCAGTGTTCGGAGTCGGTTCTTTATGTCAAACAGACGCCTGGTGGTCGTGTGGTGAGGGGGCGGTGCGCGTCATACGTATCAGTCGCTCCCCTGTCGCCGTGGTGAATTGGTTGGATGCCTGTTGATACGCTGTCGTAGTTCGGAACCCGGTCGGTAGGTGGCGCCCACAGCTCGCTCGCAGCGTGCAATGTTGGGTCGTCAACCAGGGGAAGCACAGAGCCTCGTCGCCAAACCGCGACCGTCGGCGGCAGCAGAGACCTCCGACTCGGCAGAGGTTGACCCACGCAGGCCGAGTTGAGCTGTCAAGCGGGTCTTGCCCGCCTGCAGAGGAGATGGGGAGCCGCTTGAGTCGAGCCCCGAGAGCCGGCTCCGGTGAGCCGATCGAACTCGGCTGAGTCCCAGACGAGCTGAAGAGTCGAGCCGACCCGCTGGTCGCAGCTCGCTCCTGAGTCGACCCTCCCGGTCGAACTCCTGAGCCGACCCTCCCGGTCGAGCTCCTGAGCCGACCCACTGGTCGAACTCGGCTGATGAGTTGACCCTCCTGGTCGAACTGATTTCCAATGCTCAGGGTCCTTTCTTTTATGCCGAAAAATCCCTTTAGACCCTGCCCACAAGGCGGGGTTTTCTTTTGATTTACTGTGTCAGGATCTGTCCGTAGGTAGGTGTGTTCATGTGTGTGTCCGTACGTCCGTATGTCCTTGTGTGCCTCACCCACGGTATATTCCGTTGTCATATTCCCTCCATAAAATCCACGAGCAAACAGTCAAGTGTTACAAATTGCCTCGAGGTCGTCTCTCTGTCTGGGTGCGATATTATCTCTTGTTTGGCCTTCTTCATGAACCAAAACACAGACGTTACAAATCGTCTCATAGGCACCTTTGTCCGTGTTGCACCACCTGGAGGGAGGGGCACACTCCCTCCGACCCTCACTGACGCACAAAGAAATGATTAAAAAGTTTTAACATTTGTCCCTTACCATTTCACAGTTATGATTCTGTATGTAACCTAAGGTCTGTCATTTCCCATCGTGGTGCTTGACTCAAGTGGAGGTGTTTCCCCGAGCGTATACACACTCATATCCCGCGCTGCGGGGATACAAAGACGGCCGGGATCTCCCTTTCTCTCCGACCCTGGGTTTAACATCGCTCTTTTATTATGTATTTTATATTCGACCTGGTGGTGATTCATCCCGTTATGCTTCGGGTCGAGTTGTATATAAAGTATTAAGGTATGGAAATGACATTTCATATCAACAACTTTAGCCTACCCTATTGTTAAATTCCGACTTTAACGTGACTTTAATAGCAATACAGAATAATTGAGCTTTTTGACTTAACTAGGCGAACACGAACTTCTGGTGACCCCCGCAGCCTCGCTGTTCAGCTGAGCCTGCAGCCTTGAGAGAGGCACAACACCCTTATTCTCGTCTCACTGTGGTCATCCAACCTTCTGCTCTGGGAGTGTGATTAATTTCAGGACACAGGCCCCCTCCCCTGTGTACACAGCCTTGAGCTGGGTTTATCTTCGCTCCCTCAGCTGCAGGAGAACAAGGCGTATTTCTCCTCCCTGTGTGCACGTGTTCCAATTAGCTCGAAATCCCTAAACACACAATCAGTGATGACCCCCCGGCCTTCTGTGGCCGTGATCCAGACAAAGGCGCCTCTGCTTCCTTCCATTGCCTTCGAGTCGACACTGCCCCATTATTCGCCCATGTGCTGAGGTCATAGATGGTTGGGCTTTTTGCCTTAACTCTGTCTGGCTGACTCTCCCACTGTCTCTGCCGCCTGCACGGGTGACAGGTGTCGTTTATCAGGCCTTATCTTTCCTTGAAGCAAGGTTGCAAATTCTGCCATCCTAGCCCTCCTTCAGTTCATTACTCAACAACACCTGGTGTTTTGCAGCCTGCTGCTTCTTGGTGTGTTTTCATTCATTATATCTCAATGATGGAAGAAGGCTAGAATACAACAACACCTACACACACCTACACACACACCTCTATACACGTACACACACCTACACACACACCTCTATACACTTACACACACCTACACACACACCTCTATACACTTACACACACACCTCTATACACTTACACACACCTCTCTACACCTAAACACCCACACACACACCTCTATACCCTTACTCACACCTACACACACACCTCTATACACGTACACACACCTACACACACACCTCTATACACTTACACACACACCTCTATACACCTATACACACATCTCTATACACGTACACACACCTACACACACACCTCTATACACTTACACACACACCTCTATACACCTAAACACCTACACACACCTCTATACCCTTACTCACACCTACACGCAGGAGGAGGTGGTAGTGCGGGAACGAAAGGGCCTGGCTCGTGCGGCGAACGCGGTCCGTGCGCTCCTCCGTAGCATGATGCTGTTTTGTTGCGACCGGTCGACCGCACAGTTGGGGTGATGGAGGTGGTGCGGTGCTTATCATGACCGCTATCACCACATGCACCACACCATCTACCCACCCACCCCGTGATACACACCACACACACCACACACACCACACACACCACTCACCATACACACCACACACACCACACACACCACAAACACCACACACACCACTCACACCACACACACCACACACACCACACACACCACACACACACCACTCACACCACACACACCACACACACCACACACACCACTCACACCACACACACCACTCACACCATATACACCACACACACCACACACACCACTCACACCACACACACCACACACACCACTCACACCACACACACCACACACACCACTCACACCGCACACACCGCACACACCACTCACACCACTCACACCACTCACACTACACACACCACACACACCACTCACACCACACACACCACACACACACCACTCACACCACACACACCACACACACCACACGGTTCCCCGGAAAGACGGTGCCACTGGGACCGTCGCCGGGGAAGGAAACTGAGCAGCAGATGCCAGGACTGGACTGGACAATGACTGCTGCCAACAGACTAACTCTGTTCAGAGATAGGATCAATCCAATGTATTATGTAATACTTATCATTGTTGTTTTTATTATTAACGTCATGACATTAACTTATGAGGAAACAATGTAACTTTGCATTGCTTGTGAGTGCTGCCAGGGTTTGTTAAATGTGCCTTGGCTCGTCTGCAGTGTCCCGGCTGTGTGTGCGGCGGTACAATGACAACTATGTCATGAGAGAAGTTTCAGGCAATGGCCCTTCTTCAGAACGTGTACAGGCAGTGGTGGGAAAAGATAATCAGGCGATTCGTCTGACACATCCGCCCCCTGACTGCCCCACTGCCCCTCTGCCAAGCTGCTCCGCTGTCCTGCTGCCCCAAT
>NW_027615243.1:30000-56310 GCF_965212315.1 Lampetra planeri | reverse complement strand
GCACAGAACGGAAGTTAGGTAAAAAAAAAAAATAGTACAGTGTAGGGTAGTATGGTATGGTATAGTATGGTATAGTATGGTGTAGTATAGTGTAGTATGGTACAGTGTAGTACAGTATGGTGTAGTATAGTGTAGTATGGTACAGTGTAGTACAGTATGGTGTAGTATAGTGTAGTATGGTACAGTGTAGTACAGTATGGTGTAGCATAGCGTAGTATGTTACAGTGTAGTACAGTATGGTGTAGTATAGTGTAGTATGGTACAGTGTAGTACAGTATGGTGTAGTATAGTGTAGTATGGTACAGTGTAGTACAGTATGGTGTAGTATAGCGTAGTATGGTACAGGGTAGTACAGTATGGTGTAGTATAGCGTAGTATGGTACAGGGTAGTACAGTATGGTGTAGTATAGCGTAGTATGGTACAGGGTAGTACAGTATGGTGTAGCGTACAATGGTGCAGTGTAGTGGAATGTAGTGTAGACTAAGTGTAGTTGTACTGCAGGGTGTAGTATATATTACATAGTGCAGTATGGTACACAATGGATCACAGTAGAGTGTAGTGTTGTGTAGTATGCTCAGACTAGCTCACTTTGTGTCGGTGAAGACATTAACACCGTGTTTCATCTGACGTAGCTCTGCCACTCTGCCCGTCACCTTCCGATGCGCCGAGGAGAACAACCGCATCGACAAGCGCATCACTCGCTTCGTCCTCCCTGTGGGCGCCACCATCAACATGGACGGCACGGCGCTCTACGAGGCCGTGGCGGCCATCTTTATCGCCCAGCTCAACAACTACGCTCTGGACGCCGGGCAGATCGTCACCATCAGGTGAGTCGGGAGCGGAGTGGAAGACGGGATGTCACGTCAATAACGGCTTGGCTCAGTTTCACCTTTGACCTTGGACATGTCTTTGCTGCTTTGAGATGTTTTACAGTCAATCAGACAGTTTCCTGTAGATTCATTTACTTTAACAACACTTTGTTCACATAGTCACACACAATGAAGCTTTAAAGGTAGTTTGCTACTTGTTACCCGGTAACACCTGGGCCATGAGTCAGGACCGTCCTCTTTAGGTGGACGGTTGAACAGACTAAAGACGTGAACTTGTTTTCCTTCACTAATCTGCACAACTCTTCAGGAGCAGGTTTGTTAAAAACACAAGTCTGCTCAACCTGAAATGAGGAAACAAACGTTTTCAGTTTCATTTTCATGTAAACTGACAGAAGTCAACCCAAACATCTTCATCCCTTTTGAGAAATACTTGGAAATTCAAAAAAACACAGAGACCACAGAGACTAATTGGGGATGTTACCAGACTTCTAATTGTTCAGAAGGTCTAATTTATGTTATAAATCATTTATATAAATTTGAGGCGGTATAATAATAATGATAGAAGATGGATTTGGAAGTGATCAGATAATGTTTCTCGCCCTATAAAGGGTCAAAGTTTCACGTGTTTGAAGTCAGTTTCAGGTTTTAATGTCATTAAAATCTGTTCTAAACTGAGATATTTTGCTAGAAACAAATACAATAAAGGTGTACACATCTAAATAAGGGAAATAAAAAGAAAAAATGTCACAACAGTATTTGTGTGTGTGTGTTGCAGTATAACAGCGACAGTCGCCAGCATCGGCGCAGCAGGCGTCCCCAACGCGGGGCTCGTCACCATGGTGATCGTCCTCACAGCGGTGGGATTACCTGCGGGGGACGTGACGCTGATCGTGGCCGTGGACTGGCTGCTGTGAGTTCCTGACCTGCTTCACACGGTCTCTGCTGCTTTCTTTCTACAACTGGAACGGGCGCTTTGTTTCAGGGATCGATTCCGCACCATGATCAACGTGCTGGGCGACGCGTACGGAGCCGGCATCGTGCAGAAACTGTCCAAGCGGGAGCTGGAGCGGATGGACCTGAGCTCGGACGGGGACGTGGCCAACCCCTTCGCCCTGGAGGCCAACTTGGACGACGAGGAGAGCGAGAAGAAATCCTACGTGAACGGGGGCTTCACCATCGACAAGACAGACGCCATCTCCTTCACTGAAACCTCGCAGTTTTAAGCCTCCGTCTGACTCGGGACTCGCTCGCGTGAAGCTTCTCCGACGTGATCTCGTTGGACATTTACAACCACCGCGACATTTCGAGTGACCCCCCCCCCCCCCCCCCCCCCACCGCAACCCCGTGCCAACATCCAGAAATGCCTGTTTTTGTTTTCTAAAGAAAGTGCACTTGGTGTCAAAGAGGAGCAGAGTGTGTGTGTGTGTGTGTGTGTGTGTGTGTGTGTGTGAGTGTGTGTGTGAGTGTGTGTTCTGCAGAAAAAAAAAAACAATGAACGATAAGCTGTTTTTACGCAGCTGTCCCATGATGCTCTGCTCCTGCTGTGGTAGCTATCTGTATATTCCAGCGGACTTTTCTTTTTCTTAACAACTCGCATGAAGCAACACGTTCTAAGTATCGAACACAGGCTGTCGGCTGTGTTTTTATCTTTCGTCCTTCATGTCACACCGACTGGAGATGATTAACGGAGGCTCATGAACTCTTTAACACTGTGAAGGGTTTTTGTTTTTTATGGCACCAGTTGGTGGACTGATCCTAGTCACTTCCTGTTTCACTATAACACAACTTTATCTACAAACTTCTATGATCCACACACGTACAGAACATGTGGGTCGTTTGCTATGATAGAAACTAATTACTTTCAGTGTACTTCCATCATTTCTTCACTTCTTCTTACAGCTTTTACATTTTCTGTGTAAATATTGACACAGTTTTCTGCTCAGTTTACACGTTACTTACACAAGACACTTTTCTCGACAGTCGTGTTATATTTGAGCGGTGAACGACTCTTCGCTGTGGTCTGTTTTCTCTGTTTGTTGTTTATTTCCCTTTACATTCAGTTCTTCAGTCTTTGGAACAAAATGAAGAAACACAGACCATTTGTTGCTCACCGGGCTACGTTAGCGCAACAGAAAGATTTCATTGAAATTAACAAAATGAATTAAAATACATGTATATTAATATAAAATCTCAATAGAAAACATCATTAAAAAGCCACTATAAATGCTGCTCCTGTTTAACCGCCATCATGTGGATGTTTTGTTTGTTGGCTGATGATGCAGAGATGAATTCAGACCTTGACTGACTACTTCAGTCCATGTCGTATTTAAAGTGCATGATTTATCCCACGGTACAAAAGCACATGTGACTTTTCACCACTCAGTTCCACTTGAACACCTTCAGAACGTGAATCGACATGTACTGAGAGAACCTGCTGACTAATAAAAACTATGTGGATTATCACTGGTTGACTGTGAAATGACTCCGGACGTCGGATCACACCCGTGTTCCCTGGGTATCATGTCTGACGTTAGCGGTGTCAAACCCTTTGGGTGCTAACACACGGTGACTGCAGGAACAGGAAGTGATTTTTAAACCAACAGATCATTCATTCATTCATTCATTCATTCATTCATTACTTTGTTCGCATTTGTTCTGCCAACGCTCCGGTGATGTTTTTAGGAGCTCCACGATCCAGTTTTTACGTAAACATGCTAAAAGCAAACACAACGAAATATGTATTATGTATAATTATTGTATATTTTGGTTTATTAGAATAAGGTGGAGGGAATTTAATTACAAAATAAAATGTCATCACTTACATCACAGGAGACAAGTGTGTCAGTACTGACGTAAATAGTCATGATTACAATTTTAGGTACATGTGAACATGTGATCATGTTCATTCAGAAAACGAATAGTCACAGTTTCACAGTCGTTATATTTCAAACTGGAGAACTAGTTTCATTCACAAAGGAACACACTCATGAGGGATATTTTCTAGTACTGCTCACGTTAACGTCGTAAACTGATTGTTTATCACTGCGCGATGTTTCTTCAAAGTGAGCGAGAGGAGCAGAGGACGACTGTAGATCACAATGTTCCTGAAACAGTCGCTTCTGATACACACACACATACACACACACACACACACACACCTCCTTTGTGTGATTTACACCATGTGATGAGGTCAGACGCCAGCGAGTTCAGCTCAAAATCAGACAGAATCCTAAAGGTCCATTAATCATTAACCTGTAAACCCGACATGTGAAAGTGCTGCACACCGACGTGACGAGTCAAAGATCTTTGGGGAGGAACCAACAAACGAGGGGACGACCAGCGACGACTGGGGACGACTCACCTGTCAGCTGGAGCGTCAGCGGAGGTCGGAAGAAATGAACCTTCTGGCTAAAACCTCGTCCACCTCGGAATCTGTCGCTCCCTGAAACCGACGGCACAGATGACATGATGAGAAGTCAGGAAGTCAAATCCCAGTTTTTTCTTTTTCCTCTTCATTTTCTTTTTTATTTCAATAGTAAAACAAAAAACAACCCTGTGTCCCCCGACCTGTGTTAACAGACAGACCCACGACCCACTGGTCCACAGAGACAGACCACTGCTGCTAGTGTGGAGTTCTAGATACAGATGCTGAAAATGAGGAAGAATCCTTCAACAGATTCCTGGATCTAGAAGGTTCCAGAACACCACCAACATTTAATCATCTGGTCCTGGTCCACTAGCAGCATCTACTCAACATTTCATTCAAATCCATTCTCACTGTGGAGTCCTTACACAGACGAGTCGGCGAACAGCTCTCGGCGCCGTCAACAGCCGCTGAACTCGCTGCTGGATTTCATCCCACCGAGAACAGGACGGGGACCTGAAGGACCAGAGACACGGACGCTGTCAGGAAACCTCTGGAAACACGCGAGGAGCTCCACTCAGAGCAGAGGAGGTCCGACCTGCTGCTCCTCCTTTGCTCCTGAGACGCTGACTCATGTTCAGCTCCTCCGACCTGCAGGACACAAGAGGAAACAGTTACTGCTGTGACCTCTGACCCCTGAGGGCAGGAAACCTGTCGGTCTGATGTGGATGAGTGTGTGTCGTGTGGTGTGGTGTTGTGTGTGGTGTGTTGTGTATCGTGTTCATCACGTTACATACACAGCTCCTTTCCCTCTCTGCTCCAGGTTCTGACGTTACTACCTCCGCCAAGGAGTTTAACTTTACACAAAAACCCAACACACACATCTGCATCGTCTCCACAAATGTACCAAACATCTCTGGTAACATCTCATCGCACCAACAACAACACGTCATTGTCTCCAGCGGGTCAAAGAGGAATGAGGCCATTACCGGTGACGCTGACAAAGATCGTCGGCCTGCGGAGAGTCTGACTGCAGCAGAGAAAACAGAGTCACATCACACACACACACACATTAGCTCCATGACATCACCACACCTGAAAGTAGGTTAGTTAGAGTGTACGAGAGGTTCAATGATCAACCTCACAGCAACATCAACAGGTCTGTGCAAAGATCCAGAGAACATCCAGAGAAGATGCGGACCTGTGGACGAGGACCCTCCCTCAGGTGAACCGGCGTTGGGGGCCGAGGCCGACGGCCTGACGACAGACGACCACCGGACCTACAGACGAGGGCAGAGATCAGAGGGTCAGCTCATGCTCCTTCTCTCCAGTGTGTGTCAAACCAGGAGCTACTGCTGCTGCTGCTAGCGGTCAGCAGATAGCCTTCTGCCCCCTGCTGGCTGCAAATGGAACAACTGAGGAAATGAAGCATTAACGCGTCTGTTCAGGGGCAGTTGGTTTCACTCTGAACTGAGCAACGACTGCACAGTTCAGTTCTATGTTCTATGTTCATGTAAACTGACAGAAATCAAACGTTTCATATGTTTGAATTCACCAGTGAAACTGAAACGAGGACAATTCTGCATTTTCCTCATTTCAGTTTTAACCTACTGGGTTTTTAGTGGAACAAACGCCAATCGCAGGGACCTGTTGTGACCTGTTGGTGCTGGATGTTGTGTTGTATGTCTTGCGTGTGTGTCGTGTGTGCTGTGTTTACAGGCCGGGATGCTCTGGGGCCGTCAGGGCCGTCTCCAAACCTCCTCGGAGACAACGACGTGGTCCTGCACAGGGTCTGGACCTGGTTCCTCTGGGTTCCTTCCACCCTGGAGCTGTGAGCCCGTCTGGTCCGTGGAGAATTGACCCAACGCCTGTTGGCATGTTTCCTCTTCCTGTTTGTCACCGGCCTCTGGAAAACAAACGTACAATGCTTTAAACTACTTCCTCAAAAATCCTCACATGAGAAAAGAGGTTTTTTTCAATCTCATGTTAACGGCTGTACATTGAATATGAGGGTTGCTATGGAGACCTTGTGGTAAACGTTGATGTGATCATCAGCTGGACAGTCAGTGATGGTTGTTTGGGTGGAAAACTCCAGACGTGGAGCGATTCCCTGGAAAGAACACCGGTAAAAAAAAACAGTTTGACCTTTGACAGCACATGAAACACTGAGGATTATTTAAGAGACAAACATCACACGTGCAGGTGGGAACATTGTGATGTTGTTGAGCATGAGCTTGTGGGACCTACAGGAAAATACAGTGTTCGGGTCATCAGAAACTCTCTGTCCCCTCCAGAAAAACACGGAACCAGTTTGGGTTCAGGGTAGAAGAAGCGTCGAGCATCTTCCTCGATGAAGGCCAGCATCTCTGCGCCTGCACAAAGGAAGGATGAGGACCGAGCCTGACGTTGTGTGAGCGGCCTGACGTGAGCACAGACTCACCCGGTGGAATCAGCTGCACCAGCTCAACCTGCACCAGCTCGTCTGAGGAGAGAACGCCACATGAGATTTAACGTTTCAGGAAATGAAAACTCAAAAATCAACAACGTGGCACTTTAAGCTTTGAATGTACAAAGAGAGAAATGTCCGTTTCCAAACGTCTCAACCCGGGAGAGGACGTTGATGCAGAGCAACAAACATCAGCTGATGATAGTAAACAAGTCACTTACTCTCCAGCAGAACAGCCACGTCTCCGGGATCCACCGCCTGCCTGAAAACCTGCAGAGCACAAGCCGGGTTTTCTCTCTTCAGCATGTGAACAGAACGTATCGAGAGAATCAAACGTCTGGCAAAAATTAAAACGTGAGTAGAACCACACACCTTTTCAAAGACCATCTTCTGGTGGAAGCGCAGAGGAAAGACAGCCGGGACGTGTTCAGACTGACGGCACTGGCCCAGAAAGTACACGCTGACGTAGAGGTCATCCTTCGCTGTCAGGTGAACTCCAGGACAAGACACCTGAGATGAACACATGAGTAGTGGTTTCATTCAAGTGGACTTAACAATTCAACCTGCAGCTGTTACAAATGCCTGCCTGTAGAGGGCGACAAACTGATTTCATTCTTTCTATTCCAGTTGTTCTGTATTTTTAGACATAAAATGTCTGATTCATCTCTGATAACAGCACTGACAGAGGAGCAACACAATTAACCCTTCCGCCCCGATTGTATCGCCAACGATACATTCGTGCTAGCTTAGTTTGGACCGTGAGTACCACAATCACGCTGCTATTTGCGTTACCCGAAAACGTCGAAGTTACTGGAAGCTGAGAAGTGTCATCGGTTCTTCTACCTGGTGTGAAGTAGGAACTAGGAGGAGAATAACGTCCGTCGGTTCTTCAAAATTCAGATGTTGCACTTCACAATCAAGTAGCTGTCATTACGGTAATGATTCGCAACCGACCGACTGGGATTACCGTAATGACAGCAACATGGCTGCTCTCAACTATCGGAAACTGATCGACATTCGATTTTTACGGTTTATGTAACCGGAAACTCAACTGATTGGACGTGAAGTGACGTTAGACGACGTGACATCACCCGGTGAACAAGTTCAAGATGAAAATGCCCAAACTTACCGAAGTGAGGTGAAATTCAAAGACGGCTTTTAGCGCTTTTCGAGACATTGGTGATGAACCCGGACGGACAGACTGGTGTTTTGGCGTCACCTGACACCATTGCCATAGTTACCACAACTTCGGTTGCCGCAGCAACCAAGCGCTCTGCTGTCTTCACAACACCGTAAACCGACACTGTTTTTGGAAAATGTACCAGCACAGCTTGTACACTCCTGAGTTAAATATTTCAAATGTGAGAAAAAAAGAAAACGCACAACAGGAAATAGAGTTTCACAGATGTTGACGTGTTTTGTCATGTGTTGCATATTTCCTTTTAAAGCAGTTCCTTTTGGCACATATGACAACATCGGGAGCTCAAAGAAAACGAACCAATTAAAACGCTTAAAAAAGTTCCTAATTGTGACAATAATACTCAAAAACTGGAATTTCTATGTACACAAGCAGTCCAACTAAGTCATGAGCTATTCATAAATTAAAACAGCCAATAAATATGAGAAAAAATAAAAGAAACAAAAATCATGAGAGCATCTGTCGATCCATCTCCATCATCTCAGCGTCACACGTCCGAACTGCGTTTGTGGAAGTGTTGAACTAATTCATTCCGTTTGGTCTGGGGCGTCCAGGTCAGAGTTCCAGGTCGGATTCGTCCTCGTTCTTTTTGTCCTGGTCCTGGTCGATGGCCGTCGCTCCTTTCCTCTGAGGCAGCACGGAGAAGAAGGCTTCCTGCCAGCTGCCTCTCTCCACGTAGGCCAGGATGATCTCAAACACTGCAGCAGACCCCAAGACAAAGAATCTAAGAAAGAATCCAGTACATGTTCCAAAAGACCTTCTTTTTTCCTTGTCACATTCTCACTAAACATGTCTGAGATGTTAAACAAACAGTGTCTGTTAATGAAGAACAGATGTTTCTGTGATTCAGGCTCTGTGTTATCAGAGACGCAGTTCCATGTCAGCGATCGCGTCCTGCTCCGTCTCTTTTCTCTCGCTCTGTTCTAAAAGTCCACAAACGGTCACAATTCTCCATCTCCTCCATGTTCCACACTGTCCATGTGTTTTGTGTCACTGCGCTGTGACGTCACACTGAAGAGGAACTGAACTGTGATGGAAAAGGACTTGAATGGAACCAAACCGAGTAGAGCTGGAGTGGTGTGGTGGAAAAGCAGTTGGTTTTTTTGCCGACCTTTGACCTGTTGACTTTGCTGCTGTATTGCCGTAAAGGCTTATCTTCTTATCTTCTCCTGACTCACCGTGGTTGACTGCCAGAACCTTGCGGCTGTTCATCTTGACAAAGCTGCTCAGAGGAAGCTGTCCGTGATCGATCCCCAGCTCCTTCGCCCTCTCAAAGGTGACGCCCTGCGAACCACAAGCAGAGCATCCGTCCCAGATCGTCAGGCAGGATCACCAGAGCGCCGAGCGCTTCCACGGGCCACACGCACGGACGGACCTTATGGTGGTTGTGGTCGACCAGGCCTCCGATCACGTAGGCTTTTCTGTGGTCAAGTTCCTCCAACACGTTGGGCGAGTCCGACGTCAGGTACACCAGCTCGTCCTTGGCCATGACGTCAATGTAGTGGTCTGTTGTGATGGAAATACCCTGCACACGCACACACAGTCATCAACTGCGAGGCTTAAATTATTAGGCAACGCCCCCGACACCCACCCAACGGATTTGATGCAGACGGATGAATCAGGATCTAGAACGCTGTGACATCCCTTCCGCTCACCTTCCAGTTCACCCATCCTTTGTCTTTTTCATCCATACTCTGCTTCAGCTGACCGCCGAGGCTCGTTAGATGAAACTGGAGAAGAAAACGAAGCGGGTCAGACATCAGCTGGACTCTATCCGTCTGTCTCTTCGCCCAAAAGCCACTGACCTGGACGGGCTGCGAGGCACGTCTGTTCTCAGCGTAGCACCGCTGGATCTGTTTGTGAAGCTTGTGCACGTCCTGCGGAGAAAAGAATGTTCAGGTGAAAACACACGGAGGGGGCTCTCACGTACGTTCACCAGATGTTAACCTTGATGAGCATGAGGTTGTCGAAGCTGCAGTCCACCACCAGCCTCAGCGAGCTGGGCGTCATTTCCCTCCGAGGACACTTCCTGGCAGTGGGAGCATCTCCTCCCTCCTCTGCCTTAAGAAGAGTCTGTCTCTGCAGGCGCCGCTGCTGCTTCCTCTCCTTACGCTTCTGCCTGCAGCAAAAAAGACCGTTTTTAAAGAGATGAAAAACATGGTTGTGATATTAATTGGAATTTTCAGCAGTTACGGAACATTGACAATACACAGGTGATAAACACAAATAAAAGGAAACATGACGTGGCTTAAATCAAAGGTACAGACGGATGAACTGACAGATTTCTACATAAACATAGTCACATGTGACTTTGCATTTCACTGAGAGGACTTATCTATATCATGGGAACTCAGGAAATATGTCTGAGCCCAGCACGCGCGCGCGCGCACACACGTTACAATGTGAGAAAGCGTAGTTCAGTCAGTGATAAAACAACTAAACTTACTTCCGGAGCTCCCTCTCTTCTTCCCATTTCTGCTGCTTCAGAAGCTTCTTCCTTTGCCTCTTGGAGAGACTTTGGTTTTCTGGTTCTTCTTGGCTGCTAACACACTTTTGGTTACCGTCACGTTCTCCGTTTTCTTTCCCTGCTGAGACGAAGTCTCACTCTCCACGTTTTCATCCGCCATCTGTGGAAACGAACTCAAACTAGCTGCTAGCTAACACCATAGGCTAACACTGTCAACTGGAATGACAGCTAAAAATATTGGCCACATTTAGCCTGAAATAAAAATGAAGCCACGTTTTAATGAAAGAAAACACTGGCAGCGTAGATCTAGTAAACCGTTCTGATGTTAAACCTAAAAATGAGGACGGAAGACGAACAAAGTCTGACCTGAACGAGTTGTTCAACTTTATTTCACGTGTAAGCTATGTTGGCGCATTTGTGACGTCATTTAACCGCGCAGAGAGCTTCCCGCTTCTTGTTTCCTTTATGACGAACGAAAGCAAACAGCAGGCTCATTACCGCCACCTACTGGGAGAATTAAAAGTACCTTTCTATAAACTAACATGTTAAAACTCTTCTCAATGATTTACATCTATTCTTGGACTATAGGGAGAATTGCAGAAGTGGAAAAACACAATAAGAAGTGTGTAAAAAAGGTTTCACATTTATTGGATTCTCAGTCCTCCAACACATTCAACAGGGATATCTGCCGTTATTTCCCTGTAGACACACGTTTAAACCTGCAAGTGAACTTTCCAATGACACGTAATCAAAACTAACAGCCTTCATCCCTTTTTAAAAATTCCTTTCACTTCCACTTAAAGCACCATCACCTGATGAATCTTCAGCTTTCCACTGCTACAAAGAAAACACCCTACATTTCCAAAGGCTCTATGCACTTTCATTTTCCTTCATAATCCAGATATTAATCATATTATTATCATGAATATGGTTTTACAGTAGCAGGGGTGGTTACTGCTCACGCTTCACATGTTCACCCTCATCATAGTCAGACTCCATATGAACACAAAGTAAGTGTTAGTAGTACTATGTGTACTAAGTAGTACACTTAGTATAAGTTAGTATTTCTCAAGTATCAAAGTTTCACTTCTCTTTTCAGAACGCCACACAAATCACAAACAAACACAAGTCTTAAATATAAATAAATACACATGGACTGTACATATTCATGGGGCCAAAACAAACACCAAAAATGCCAGTTGTTAAACAGGAAGTTAAACAGACTTTGCATTGTGTTTAAAAGAAGAAAAAAAGAAAAAACACACCTTAGCCTGTAATTACAACACCCTGATAGATAGAAAAGATCTTGTAATTTTGAACTATTTGAAATTTGAGTGTTTGTCGTCACACCTATAATGCAACATTAAATACTTTATCACCACATATGCTGAAGGCTTCCAGCCATTTTGTTCCCACTGATGATGTTATCCTTTATATTTGTGCAGTTTATCAGTTAATTGATTGTTGGCAAAAAAAAAATATTGTAGCATAATAACAAGTTTCTCGGGTTCAGACGAGCTGTGGACTGACCAGCAGATCCACCGTTTGCAGATTATGCAAGAAATCCCCGACGCATTCAAAACAGATAATAAAATCATCAGTTTTCTAAATTTCAATCATCCTACAACGTTCTCGTGCCATTGAGAAGAAAACAGATTACCAGACTGGATCAGACATAAGTTTTTTTTCCAAATGACATCATCCAAATAAACTAATATATTATAAAGATCTTTATGCTTTTACAAGTTCAAACCTTCTGTATCACATCATCCTGAGAATATTTCATTCCAGAGAAACAAAAGTCAGGGTAATAAATACTGATCATCAAATCAATCAAGAAAACAAGCAAAACAGTATTTTTTATATGTAACTGAAACTCGATAGATACAGAAAATATCTATTCAAAAATACTTTTTATATTAATTTTTGTCACATAAACAAACTGTGGAAATAAATCTTTTGTAAAGAAAAACTTGATCAGTTTGACTATTTACATCACATTTTAAGTATGTTTTTTATGTTTTAAACAGTGATTTTCCATGAAACAACACAATAAATATGCACTTTATCCTAATTTCATACAGAAATGAGAAACATTTCAAGTCAAGAGCCAAAAAGTTCCCCTCCAGATTAAAATGAACAGCAGTGGATCCACACGTAGCTCCAGTCTGTTTGGAACAAGAAGGAAAACACCGGTGTTATTTGAATATTTGAATGTTATTTTCACTAACACCAGTACAAAAACACAAACAGAAACACAAACACACCAGATTTATCCATTTGAAATGTTCCTGTTCACCATAGAGACGGTGTTACCTAGGTAACCAGTCCTGTCTGCCCTGAAGTCTGACTTTACAACACTACTACAATACAAACCAAAAAATGTAACTTAACTCAAATAAAGTGGCGCTGACAGACAAAGTAAAGGAACGTTGTCATCCCATTGAAAGAAATGGAAAACCTCTCCTCTGAAATATCTGTGTGCATTAACAAACATAACTGGGTGCGCCGGTATGCAGATGATAAGGGGAACTCGGACCCCCCACCAGCAGCTCACATGCTAAGTATGTGTGTGTGTGTGTGTGTGTGTGTTGATCAGAGGCCACCTGACCCGTCACTGCTCCCTCTTCTGTCTTTAAATGACTGCTCCTATAAAAATATAAAAAGCCTGCTGACCTGTGGCAACTGTGGCAGCGGGGGTGACGGGGAGCAGCAGCTGACACAAACACACACATGCACACGCGCACACACACACACACACCTGGTGTTGCAGGACCTGTCGCTCCCACACACACACCGAGTCCCCTGTGTCACACCCATAAACACTCCTGCAGCTCCTCCGGTTTCCTCACACGTCTGTGAAATGTTTCATTTCTCCACCAGAGCTCATGGATGTAAATATTAGACATGTGTCATATAAACATTATTTACACAACTCTGCTGGAACAACATGGATACCAGTCCTTATCTTATCTTATCCTCTCTCATGTCTGTCAGATCTTTGCATATTTTTGTCTTATGTCAGTCTTGATGGACTGGACGCTTCATGACGGCCCCCTCACATAAAACCTGCAGTGAAAAGAGACGTCAAAGTCCAGCTGCTAACAGTCACAGTTCTCAGCGGTTGAGGAACAGTTCTGTTCTGACTCCATCACTGTTCGGGCCGCCGGCCATGTTTGTTTGTTCTGGAGCTCGTTCCACAAAGCATTCGCTTTCTGGAACAGACCCAGGTCCAAAGCTGTGGAGCACACGTGTTAGCTGGCACCTTTTGCTTTGTGTGTTTTTTTGGGGGTTTATTTTATCACCCTTGCGTTCTTCTTTAATCTACGTGAGGCCTTTTGACTCGTCCTCCTCACCTGCCGTTCATCTGTGCTCCACCACGAAGCTCATGGTCGTCCCGTCGAAGGACGGCGGTGCGATGATGCGCGGCCCCTGCTGCGAGGTGATGCTGATGAACGGCTGCGTCGCTCTGTTGGCGCCCTGGGTGCCTGCGACCACCTGGGACTTCCCAGTGGTCATGTAGAAGGGGCTCTCCATGTACACGCCCTCCGTCGGCTGCGCCGCCGCCTTCTCCACGCTCTCCACCTCCGCCTGCACCGACATCTGGGACTGCGCCATGGCGCGGGCTGGGATGACGGAGGGCGTGGGCACGAACCCGGGGTAAATCATGTAGGTGTGTCCGTACGCTCCGGGGCTGATGGCCAAAGGCGAGATGGGCACCGGAACAGGGGTCATCGGGTGCTGCGGCATCGGCACGTCCACGTACTGACCCGACTCCGGGTCGAAGAGGCGCTTGGTGGCCGGCTGCACCGGCGTGTCCACCAGGTAGTAGCCCCCGGTGGCGGGATCCAGGAGCACCTTCCTCTGTGTGGTCTGGAACGGCTCCAGACTGGGCGCCGGCGTGACGGCCGGGGAGAAGCAGTACACCTGCGACAGCCCCGTGGACACTCCCAACGGCACGGAATGGTAGACGGTGGCGGAGGGGATGTCAGGCGAACACGTCTCCATGACGATACTCGAGCGCCTCGGTGGGCGGTTGGGTTCCTCCTGCCTCCCAGCGTCGGCCGGAGGAGAGGTTGGCTGCGATCGGCTGAAGAGGGTCAACTTTGACGTCCTGTCGGCGGGGGCGGCGGGGGACTTGACGGGAATGGTCAGGTAGTTGTCAGCCGAGGCACTCGGTTCGGGTCCTTCGGGCTTCATCGGGTTGATTTGTAACGACACAGGTAATCTGGGCGACTTCGGGGTGAAGCTCTTGGCGTTGAAGGGAGCCGGCGGCACCGGCTGCTTCATGGCGCCGATGCTCGCCGAGGCCTTCGAGTTGAGGCTGAACGTGTGCTGGCCTTCGATGCGTTGACCCGCTCTGACCCGCGACCTGTCATGGGGGCCGTCTCTCTCCTCCCCCCTGAGCAGGAAGTCGCCGCTGGGCGTCCAGTTGGCGTCGACCTTGGCTCCGTCGTCGTCGGAGCTGCTGTGCTCCTCTCTGGCGATCAGCGGCAGCACGTGGCTGTCGACGAGCGGCTGGGGCTCGTCCTTCCTCTTCCATTCGTTCTTCTCAAACACGTACAGCTGCTCCATCGTCTTCACGGCGGCCTGCAGCTTCTCCAGCGCCACCTGGTTCGCCGCGTCCACCTTTTTACCCGCCACGTCTGGCAGTTTTTCGGGGCGTTTGGACGCCATCCTGCTCGACCCCTGGTCATCTGTCGAGGGGCAGCAGGTCACCACCGGGGCTTTCCCACCCTGCCTTTGCACTGCAGCACCTTTGTCGCCCTCTGCAGGCGGTTTGCTCACATCGACCCCCTCACATTTACTCAGATCCGCGTTCGCAGCTTGTTTCCCGTTGCTGTTGATATTCACGGACTGACATTTGATCACGATCGGAGACGTGGGCTTCCTGTGCGTCCGCCTCGGCTCCTGGCCGCCGTCAGCTGCGGAGCAACTGTCGCCGTCCAGGGAGACGAAGTGATACGAGCTCTTCACCAGTTTGCGCACGTCCCTCACCTGGTGGATGGGGGTCTGCAGCTTGGCCTTGTTGTCTCTGATGTCTCTCACCATGAAATGCGGGACTTTGTCCGCGGACTCGGCTTTCAGAGCCTTGAACGGGTCCGCCGGGACCAGGCTGCCCGTCCTCAGCCTGGAGACCCCGAGCGGCTCCGGTTTGTCGTCCCGCACGCTTCTTAAGTTGATTTTAATTTCCGGGGACTTGGACGTGCTGGTCCTGGAGTGGGTGACGCGTAAAGTGTCTCGTTCGTCCGCGCACAGAGAACAGTTCCTCGGGCGAACCTCCCCGTCACTCGGCAGCAGCTGGATACTCGGAACGAACAGATGGGACATTTTGGTCGGTTGGGTGCTTTGCTCCCTCTCGGCACCGGGCGGCTGCTCGTCCTCCTCCGGACTTTGCTCCTTTTCGCGAGCCTTTTGTAACTCTAGTTCCTCTTCCCCCCAGCATCTGAACGCGCTATTTTGGCTGCGAAGCAACGTGCGTTTGGTCGCTTCCAAAGCGCCTTTTTTAGAATCGAACCCCGCTCCGGTTGGCTCCCGACTAGTTCCTGCCGCCGCAGCGGCCGCGTCCGGTCTCCGGGAGTCGCTCTTCGCCTCGGACGAGACGCCGTCCACGAGGTCCCCGGGTTCGGGGTGTCGGTGCGGCAGAGACCCCCCCGGCTCCCGGATCTCTCCTCGCTCCATCTTCTGCTCCTGCTCGAACTGCATCTTCTTGGAAATGACATTTTTGATGAGGCTGGACGCGAAGATGGCTTTCTTGTGCGTGTCCTCCATGGCTTTCCAGGGCGCCTGGCTGTCTCTTCTCCTCTGGCCGCTTGACAAACTGCCGGTAACTTCATCCGTGGAACGTGATCCCGCGGAGTTTTGTGCAAAGTCGGTGCGCGTTTCTCCCGCAGACATTCCCGCTTTGACATTGCAGCGAAAATTCAAAGTCTCGGTGAGTGTGATGAGCCCGGTGTGGCCCCCACCCACTTTCCCCATCAGGTGGACTTTCTGGTCGTTGAGGGTGAACATCCGGCTGCTTGGCGCGTTGGAGCTCGCCAGCACGATCCCCTTGTAGCTCCTGCTGTTGGTGCTCGTGGCGTTGCTCCGAGCACCGGTCTGACCCTGCACGTTCATCGGACCGTATTTGACGCCCACGAACGCCGACCACCTGTTGAGGCCGCGCTCCGACGCGGAGGACTCGCTGGAGGTGCTGAGGTTCAGGGCGTCCCAGTAGGGGTAGGCCAGGCTCTTGAAGGCTCTGGCGGTCAGGCTCCGCACCTCTTTGTCTGCGTCATCCAGCTCGCTGACGGCACTGGACGTACCGCTGGAGAACTCGGTCACGTCTTTGTCCCTCCGCGTCCCTCCGGGGTTCGCCCCCCCCGGTGCTGCTCCGTCCCGCAGCGGCTCACTTTTCCCGTCGAGTCCTCTGAGCACATAGCGACTCAGGTCTCCAGAGCTTCTGGCGCGGTAGATGATGTTCTCCTCCTCCTGGACGTGGTCATTTATAGAGGTGGTTGTGATTGACAGGTGGATCTGCTGCTGCTGCTGCTGCTGCTGCTGCTGCTGCTCTCCGGCTCCATCACACTCAAACGAGGCGTAATCCACGAAGGAGAAGAGCTGGTGTCCGTCCTCGCTGTCCCAGTCGCGGGGGGAGTCCACCCCCGGGTCCGAGTCTCCTTCGCAGAGCTGAATCTCGTGCGTGCTGATGTAATGAGACTCGTCGTCGGAAAACACAGAACTGACATCCTCCCCCTCCTCGCAGTCCTCCCCCTCGGCTCTCCTGCCCGTGAACGCATCACCGGAGTGAGTCTCCGCGTCGAGCGCACCGGATGCGCTGTTCGCCACACGTGCCGTCTGTGTTCCAGCGCTGAGCAAGCAGCAGCAGCTCCCGGTCGGTTCCGCTGCTGCCCACGGACATGCGGTCCGTCGGGGACGTGTCCCCCCCGGCTGAACTGTCCGCTAACACCAAGTACTTACTTCCGTCCGCTTTGTCCGCTTCATCAAAAAGCTCCCGGAGCTCCAGGAGCGTCGGCGGCGTCAGCACGCAGCTTCTGTCCGACTTCATCGTTCCCTCTCTGCCGGGGACGGAAGGAACGGAGATGGAGCGGGTTCCTGTGCGCACTGATCCGCCGCGGAGACGCGTCAGGCATTCCAGCTCCGGAGACATGAAGCCCAAAGACCAGGATCTAAAAAGGACCAGAGACATTAGCAACTCCTGTCTGCCGCCACATGACTCTCAAGCTGAGGCCCGCGGGCCAAAAGGGGTCATTATGGAAACAGAGCAAGAGAGAAATAAACCTTTGACTTTATAGACCAACACAAGTTGAAGTGGATAAAAAAACAAACTCAGGAGGTTCACTACCAACTGAGGTTTGATTCAAATGTTTCTGACACAAAGAGCCTTTGCTGGACAAATCCCTGAAAAATGCCGTGGTGTTCCACTGACCAAAGCTCCATCTTTGTTTGTTTCCTCGTCTCCTCCGTTCCGCTTCTGTTCTTTTTTAAAATCTCTCTCTGGAAGGTCCAATTACTTCCTGGTCTGTTAGAAAATCTACTCAGGACATTCATCCACTTCCTGTTTCACACTGAACTTCAAGGTCATCACGGTCTAAAGGTCGTTCACCACGAAACGTCTCCAGTGAGTCGATCGGACAAGAGAAACAGGATCTTTACCTAAAAAACAGAAGAAAAATGACCAACAGCACCGCAGAAGAAGAGCTGGTTGGTTGTCACTGGTTTGCAATGACTCAGCGAATTCTTATGACATGACATTTCTGGATATTACACAATAAACTTAGCTGGAAACCACTCACCACTTCATCACATGGAAAGAAAGACAACCGTTCACACTCCCAGTTGCACCTACAGGTGATTTACTGTGACCAATTAACCTCAGCACGCTTTTGGAGGTGGGAGGAGGATGGAGTACCTGGAGTGAACCCACGCAGACACGGGGAGAGCATGGAAACAACACCCCCCTCACTGTGAGGGGGTCCATAATAGTTGTGAACAAGACAAATTACTCTGCATCCAACCAGACACCCTGAAACCAGAAACCCCGATGACCCCGGTGCTGCTGCGTTCAGGGACGAGACAAACAGTACCTCAGCTCCGTGGTACGTTCAGGAGCCGTTCATAGCAGTTTGCAGTTTGAAGAATTCTTGGGTGAGAACCAACAAAGAGTAAATCTGCTGAAGAGTTTCAGCTAACTCAACAAAGTCAAAAGAACGTACAGAACCAACACAACTGACGAGTATATAACATCAATTCTAATGTTGTTGTCTCTTTTTGTCTTCTTAGTCTTGTTTGTTTCCTTTATGTATATATGTATTTTAGTTTTTTATAGTTTGATTCCGGCCGGCATGTCATTGGGATGGGACGTGTAAGTTTGACATCTTCTGATAAATCTGACCTTTTCAACCATCGTCATAATTTGACAACATATCTGTATGTGTAAATAATATAATGTCAAATGAAAAGAAAACAGTCTCTCTCTGAGCCACGTTGTTAGAATGTGACCTGAAAGAACCCGCGCGTCTGATTTAAAGGTGCTTCCTGCAGGTTTCTCTACACGTTCCCACTGGGATTCACAGTCCAGAGAAGAAGAAGAAAAAAACGAGCTGAGTTTGCAGACGCAGGTCGGATGAACTTCCTGCTGCAAAAACCTGACTGGACATGAAGCAGTGTAATCTCAGACGCAAAAACAGGATTTATATTTAGCAAAGTATCTGGGTGACACAGCCGGCGGCGGCAGGTCTTCAGCAGATTTGGTTTCTTCTGCAGACAGAATTAAAACATGGTGGAGAAGGCAACACAAGTGGTCAACGAGACGACAGAGACTTCTCTCTGGACGGGCTGAGACCAGAACCTGTGTCCAACATCTGCTCAGGCTACTGCTCTGATACGCTTCCACTGGCCCACCTGTCCGCTGGTTTCACACAAACTAATTTGATGCTTTTCAGCACAAGAAACTGCACACACAGACACCACCACTTTACATCCTTCCTGGATGATGGCACATGTACACTTGTAATTAGTTCTTTTTTAAATCTAGGGAATCAGGATATCATTGGAATAATAAAATAAAATAAAATAAAGTAAAATAAAATAAAATAAAATAAAACAGGAAAGTGAGTAAATCAGTTTTATAATGAATTCAGAGTTTCTGCAGCTTTGTGAGTGAATGACACATTTAACAGCCCTGACATTCTGGAAAATGTAGAATCAGCAGAGATTTGTGACTTCTACAATAACAACTTGTGTTAACTAAATGTGGAACAGACGAATGTTGAGCTCTCGAAAACAACTGGATAAAACCAAAGTGTCTGTTGTTTGTTTGCTGACGAAAACCGAGTGGTGCGTGAGGCCACGCCCACCAGGAGGCCCCACCCACCAGAGGTCATCACAGGAGCTGGTCGCAGGTGTTTCTCATCCCTGAGCCTTCTTTCTTAGGACAAATGAGGCTTTCTGTCTTTCATGTGAGACAATCAAAGGTGGTGGACTCAGATATCTACTCACCCCCTGAAGGTTCCTCTGGTCAGGCCGGGATGTCTGACTTCTGCACCGGGACACGTCCTGGTTCCACCTGAGGACTCGTCCCTGTGTGAGGTGGCGTCCTGAGGTCAAACACGTGGACCCGTGCAGACATGATATCTGGTGAAGGTGGGCGTGGAACACCTGGCGTTTCTCTAACACATGACCGGTGTGGCTGACAAACTGGCAGTGAACGTGAAAACCAGTTGCCAAAATAAAATAAAACAGGAAGTAGGCAGAGAGTGTGACTTCTCTTTCTGTCGCCGCTGCAGACATTTCTGCCTCCATGACCACCGATGATTCAGCACACACACTGTTTACCACAGCCAACATAGCGTGTGCGTCCATGTCCGTGTCTTTTCTTCACACTCTGTTTTCAGAGGGCGTGACCGTCTGACGTCAGCCTGTGCACCAACTGCCCAACAAAGACTTTTCCTGTTTTCAAAGGGAAAGAAGAACAATTCAGACTCTTCACCAGCTCCGAGCTGCAGCAGGAAAAATGTGAGTATTTAAAGTATTCTGGAGTACTGCAGAGTGTACCACAGGGAGTATATTATTATAGTACCAACGTACTACAGTGAGTACCACAGGGAGTATCTGCAGCCGTGGTCTCCTGACTGAGGAATGTTCTGTTCAGTGAAATGTTCTCAGCTCTTGAGAATGTTCTGCAGCAGAAAACACAAACATCTATGAACAAAGGAAACGTACCTGAACCCTCAGTGAATCACCCCTCTGTCTGAACTCTGAAATAAGTAAACACACTGTAAGTAAACAAATGGATAAATAAATACACATATACATATGATATATCTTTTCACATTCTTCGTTCAGTGCACCAAGTTCACACGTGTGTGCAGCTTCAGCTGTCAACCAATCAGCAGTGTCTGTTGTTGTTGTTGTTGTTGCTGTTGACAGGCTGGGCCTCAGACGAACATACGTGTTCTCATACAACCTGTTCCAGTTCTGCGGACACACGTGGATTCTCGCAAACACCGTCGCCAGGTTCTTCACATTTGGCCGAGGTGAGACTGAACATCTAAGGAGGAAAAGAATCCGAGTGGACGCGGTGAACAATGTCATCCTGTACGATGTGAAAAACACATTCTAACAGAAAAATGTCTTCTTACGAGGTCGTACGACTTCACTATCCACTAACGAGGGTTACAAAGGGGTGGAACCGGCGGTTAGTCGTACACAAGTAGATTTAAAAGATTTTGTCCGGATATTTATTGACATGACTGATATATTGTTTGTATTTTGTGGGATTTGGTATTTTCATCCTTTTTTTTTGTATTTAAATGTATTTTTTTTCGTGTTGTGAGACACCAACCCAGAGTTCCGTTGCACTGTGCACACTGACGATAAAGAGGATTCGGACCGTTCTTCTTCTGCGGTGTGAAACCAGGACGTGGATGAGATGAACCTGTAACAAACTCAGGCGTCTTTGAACTTCAGATGCTGTCGCCGACTCCTTTTACTCGGTGGGATTCGTGATGAGTCTCTGCCAGCTTCTCTCCATCCTGGAACTTTTCCACATCGCTGACGGGATCGAACGAGCCAAACTTCCTCCACGCGTCTTCCAGGTGTGTCGCTGCTCCAGAGGTCACTGACCTGTGGGAACTAGAGGAGGAGCTGACTGAGTACCCTGTCTGCAGGTGACGCACAAGAATCTTCTTCTGATCCTGGTGATTCTCCAGGAGGACGTTCAGAGTCAACCAGTGGTGTGTGTGCAGCTTTTCTTCTGGAACATTCTGGACCTGCTACGGTGCAATACACACTCTCACACACACTCAAATTGATGTGAATAAATTGTAAATGCCTCAGATTCATTTAAAAAATGATGTTAAAAGTCAGAATGAACCAGAGTTTGGTGGCTTTGTCCAAGTTTAAACAAAATAAGACTAATTAAATTCTAATTAAATAGTGTGGAACAACGAGAACTATTAAATTGTATCTGAGCACAGAACACAGCGTTGATAAGTGACAAAGAGGAAAATAATAAAGGATCATATAATCTTTTTTTTTTTCAGTAAATTGATTGAAAAACGTGAAACATCAAGAAAGACAATTAAAAACCACTGGTTCTACAGTCAGAGGTGTAGTGTTGCTGGGCAGCAGGAGGACCTGAGGAAAAGTATTCAGGAGTTCTTGGTCACTGATGGTCAACCACATGCTGTTTGATCATATGTTGACAGGTACCCACATGAGCTACTGTGTGTGTTGGACACGCCCTCCTTCGCCATGATGTGGACTCGTTACACGCTCTGGACTGTCTTCTATGTGCTGTCGGTCGCCTCAGAAGGTGAGAGGATAAATACAAGCACCATGATTTGAAGGCTTCGTTGGAGGTCGCCCTGAAACACTGAGTTGTGTAAAGGAAGTGCAGCGCAGGAAGTGAGTTGGCAAATGATAAAATGTTGCTGTGTGTGTGTGTGTGTGTGTGTGTGTGTGTGTGTGTGTGTGTGTGTGTGACAGAGGGCCAAATTGAACGGTCTGACGCTGAAGCTCCTGATCACTTTCAATTATTGATCTGAGGTCAAAGTTCACCAGCAGACCTGAACGTCTTGCTTTGCCAAAATGATGACGTTTGTCGCCAGGTGTTACCATGATCGTGCTGCTGTACGAGTCGTCACAGATTCACCCCCCCGTCATCCTCATGTTCTACCTGCCGCTTCTCACTCTGGGTAAGATGCTGACACGTCCACACGGAGACGAGTGAATCGGTGAATCGGTAACATTTCGTCCTCATGAAGCAGCAAATCGTATTGGAGCGAATACAACCATTTTTCAAGTTTCCATGCTTACGACCCCAACACATCTTTCCTGAAGTGATGACGTCATCTTATCAACCATTTTTTCCCCTCAATGGAAGCATTAAAAGAACAAAAAATAGAATTGAGAAAAAAAACACATCCAGTCCAGTGATGAAGCTCATGTTGTAATTTGATGAGGCAGAAACAAACAAGTCCATCCATCCGACACACATCCGCACAACAACAAAACAACAAAAACGGAGCAAATGCCCCGCTAGGGGCGAGAAATAGTCTGTAGTCAGCTTCCAGGAACCGATGGGACGTTTTCTGATACAAATAGTCAAATAGTCCTGTAATTACGGTACTCCAAAGTATCCTAGCGTGAAGGGAGTTGAGCGAGGTGTTAAAGCCACTTTGGCGCCACCTGTTGGTCACCAGAGGATGAACTGAGCAGCTGAAATGTGTCGAGCTGGGGTTTGTTCCAGAGAGCAGGTTTAGTGTAAATACTCAGATAGCTGCATCCTGAAATGAGGAAAACTGCAGAACGCTCCTGATTTCAGTTCCTGATAGACTGCATTCAAACATGAAATCTAAATTAGACGTTTGTTTTTGGCGAGCGTCTCCACCTCGCGTGTCCTGGACATGAGTCAGCTGACCTGAGCGCTGCTCTCCTTCTGTCTGTGTGTTCTCAGGGGCGTCGCTGACCGTCTGGCAGCTGCTGAAGGAGCGAGAGTGTCACCCTGGAGAGGTGGAACAAGAAGGTGAAGAGGAAATGAACACTGGTGGAAGGGGGAGACCCGTTCGGACCGGAGGCTGGTCACATCACGGACGTTTGAGATGAACAGATGATGAAGCTCCAGATGATAAACTCCGGATCCACAGATCTACTTTCTGTTTTCTGGGTTTCTCATCCAACTGAACCTACAGGTTCTGTCATCCATGGCAACGCAGCGCGACGTTTCATTGTTCAAGGAGCTGCTCCTCGGGCTCCCAGCCGTACGCTCTGGTCCACACAGCTTTCTTCCTGAAGTCAGCCGAGGCGTTGAAGGTCGACAGAGCAGCTGCAACAAACAGGAAAGTCACTTATCATCTAACAAAACCTTTTACTTATTTTGTTTTTACCAACATGTATCTGTCTGTTTGGCCTTTAGTAAAATAAGTCCAAATGTTCTGAACGTATTTGAATGAAATGTTCAGTCGACGCTGCTAATGGACCAGGACCAGATGATTAAATGTTGGTGGTGTTCTAGAACTTTCTGGATCCAGGAATCTGTTGAAGGATTCTTCCTCATTTTCAGCATCTGTGTCTAGAACTCCACAATAGCAGCAGTGGACTGTCTCTGTGCACCCGTGGGTAGTTTTTGTTTTTAGCATTGAAATAAAAAAGAAAATGAACATAAATAAATAGAGGTCAGAAGTCATGATTTGTGTAACAAGGTGTCTCTAATTTTTTTGATGAATATGTGACTATAAGTCCAAAACGTATGATGTTCAGTGAATTTATGAGAGGAGATCAATGATGGAGGATGAAATGGGCTGACTGGAGGAGGTCTGAGCTCTGAGTGATTTTCTAGTGTTTCTACTTGTTTTTTGTTGTTGCAAAAATGTTTTATGTGTTGCGCTTGTTGTTATTCTGCACTCTTGTGGGGGAAAAAACAGTGTGTGTGTGTGTGTGTGTGTCACCTTTGGCGGTGCTGATGGTCGTCAGCGACACACTTTCCTCAGGTTGCCTCGGCGATGCTGAGAAGCCAGTCGATAAACTGAAACACACACACACACAAATCGGTCCGCATGTTGTCCTGTTTGTGAACGATTCGCTGGAAATAACAAATCTTTTGGGTGAACGAACTGACCTGAATCACTGACTGAAAAGATTCATTTGTTTGACAGTTCAGCTGAGTGCAGCACTGAACTGCTGCAGGTGAATCTGATTCGACTGACACGAATCACTCACTGAAAATGAAACTTACACTGAAACAATGTTGCCAACTTAACAACTTTTATCATTATATTTATTGAGTATTCAGACTTCTTGCGACAAATCTAGCAATGAAAATTGTAAAATGAGATTTCCAAGGGAAGTCTGGCACGTTTCAGCACTTCATGTGAACGAATCCTTTGAACGAATCATTTTACTGAGTCTACTGATTCAGTACACCTAAAAGAACTGTTGAGGTGTGAGAGGCGTCACCTTGTGTGACTGGCTGCTCCAGGGCTCTTTGTCCAGCAGCGCGGACAGACCGCGGGGACGTTCCCAGCAGACACAGAGGCAGCACGAGCTCCGTCTGCGACTCCTCGCCGTACAGACCGTGGCCCAGGGCTGGAGGCCTGGAGGCTGGTTGCCAAGGGAACCACTGAGCCCTGACGCCCAGCAGGAGGGGCATGAGGTGGTCGCCCCAGGAAATGACAGCGGCGGCAAAAACCTGAAATAGGAAGTCGGTGGCCTGGCGGACGACCAAGATAAGAGAAGACTGGAAGGTTACGTCTCAGCTTCATGGGACGTTGTGTTTGGTGGAGAAGCAGTTACCCTGGTAACAGGTATTTTATTATTTTGGTCCCGACAGATTCCTAACATACCAGCTTTGTGTCTCGACACGGGACGGACGAGACGCCGTAGGCCACGTTCCTCATGAGGCCCATCAGCTCCAGCAGCCACTGGGCTCGCTGGGAAACACCTGCGGACGATAAACTCACACACTGTCAATGAAACTACACACACCGACCGGGACGAAATCCTGACACATGCTTTGCCACATGTCTTTATGTACGAGCATTTAGTGCAAAACTGAAAGACTGGAAACATCGAGTTAAAACAGGGTTTATATTTACCACTTTCATGAGAATAGAATAGAATAGAATAGTAGTTGGAGTCCGAGTAGAGGATACAGAGAACAGGGAAAGATAGAAATCAATGATTCGCTGTGGCAACCCCTGAAGAGGGACAAAGCCGAAAGGAGAAGAAGAAGAAGAATCAACTTATAAATGTATATTCTCTAAATAAATAGATAGTTATGAATAAAGGAAAAAATAAATAGAAGTGGGAAACGTAAAAAGAGACATATGATTATTGCACGTCAACTAAAATAAATCAATGCATCACCAGACAATCTTCATTCAGCTGCAGCAGGAGAAGCGTCCCCCACCTGTGTTGCTGCCGGCCGACAGGCGGCACTGGTAGAACGCCTGCAGCAGCAGCCAGCCCACCCTCCGACTCGGCCAACCGCGCAGCACGCCAGAGATGACGTCATTGAGACACAGGAGAGGAACTTGTCCCTTTGACACCAGCTGACACAGGATGAAGCAGCTTTTCTCCATGTTTGCCTGAACACCAGGATCCGGTTGACAACAACAACAACAGCTAGCATGAATGTAGCGCTGTTGAAGGTTTAAACTAAATGTGTCATTCATTCACACAGTCAAATGAGATTATTAAACATCTAGTCGAGGTTTTGGCACAGGTTGTTTGTAATTGTGTCATCATGAACATTCACATTAGTTCTTTCATCACACATTTGACTCCAGTACTTTGTACTTTGTATTAAATTACACTGTTACATGTACGTCGTTGCTCGCCAACACTGCGTTACAACTACGAGTGTCAGCATCAGAGGTTTTGTTCCTGTAACCTCTGTGACTCGAGTGATTCGCTCGATCTCTGTATCCGACATCTCCGACAGACATTTGGCGACTTCAACGTACAAATCAACGTCAACATCCTGCAGGAAAACAGGAGGA